>NW_018404943.1:520362-676286 GCF_002113885.1 Mizuhopecten yessoensis | reverse complement strand
CCCCCCCCTAGTCTGACGGAAAGTAACCAACGTCAAAATCCTTGTTTTATCCATCAATATCATTTGGTACCTGTGTAGAAATGTGATTTCCCAGCCCAGTCACACAATGGTTTTGGTTCGTAACACACATTAGAACTTTTTTCAGCCCGAGTGGATTTGTAGTTTGACTATTTAAAATATTCCGGTCATAACGTTTGTATCTTTGGACTTCCCAAAAGTGACCAGTCTTTCAGAAATGTGTTTTGCTTCGGACCTGCGTACCATGGGACCTGAGATTTTATTACAGCTATATTTGGACCCAATCAAAAGTGTTCAAAGTAATTTTACACGTTTCAGGAGTTTAGATCGACTTTCGATAAAACGCCGCCCCTAATAACGGTAAATTTGGGGTCGCATTTATACTGGAAGTTGATCTAAATTCTAAAACCTGTAAACTTAGTTGATATAACCTCCTAAAGCATGTACATGTACATCTTAGTATAGGAGTAACAAAGTCCCTGTGCTCCGTACCGTATTCTGTCCATCTACAACATATTTTTACTCAGAACATCCTTACCATATTCTACCTAAAATCTTTTTGGCTTAAAACTCAGTTTTCTCTGTCCATTTAAAAGCGTTGCTTGGTTTTGGAAATCCCAGCAGTATCCTGGTCATTATTTAATTGAATATTTTCTTTTTACTTGAGAACTCCCAAAATTGGTCTTCACCTGTCATTAGTTTTGGAGCTCTTGACAGTATTCTAGAAATCTATAAATGATTTGACTCGGGAACTCCCGACCTTGCTTTACCCATACCGTTTTAGCTAGGGACATGCTTCGGCCAATCGGGAACCGTCGACACTTTCCGTAAACACTATAGAGACACGTGTACAGCGTGTTCGCTCGATACTTCTCTGCGTTCTACATAGAACGTTTTGGATGGGGATATTAATTCCATGGTCCTCTGTTACCCCATTTGTCACTACACATATTGCTTACGACATGAATACTACCGTTAATGCTTAAGGAGTAACTCGATTGAGCCTAATCGACTGTCGTGTATCGGAGTGATAACATTACTTCGTTCGTTAACGGCGATAAAAGCACAGGTCTACTTTGACTACAGTGATTTCTCTAAATGAGTTCTAATCATAACTGATGTTTATTACAAGTCGGCAATTCATCTAAATAGCTCAGGAAAGGCTAGAACATTTATTGAAAACCTGATTCCGTTGATTTTTTTAAATTACCTGATTTATTTATCCATGACAGTTTGCGTTGGAGGTTGACGTTACCGATTAACGACCAGCTTGACTTGTCGTAGTTTCTAAGCTAGGTATTCATGAATCATTATTCAATATTGTGTAATGTTTGTAGGTCTCAGGTTATTGTTCAAAACAATACGAGTCACAGTATATCGCAGTTCCAGTGTATGTGACACTGCCAGCCTCGCTCTGGGTAATAACGGGCATTACTTATACATGTATTTTAATTCACTTACTATGGGATTTCTTACTGTATCCATGTTTCAATAGAAACCTGTTATATGTTTCATTTATAACTATTTACCTCACCTTTATTAGAATATCTGCTCATTTATGCCATTGATACACTGTACTTTAGGTATAGCGAAGTCAATTTAAATATTGATCTAGCTAATTTTTCAATCTCCTCTAACCTAAATTATCTTCAATACCAATTTCCATCCTTTGGTTTTGTTTTGAACATTACATCATAACTGTAATTATATTCAATTAGATATTGTTGCCAGCAATCGTATTGCTGTCTATGCCCCTATTATCACTTTGCTGTTAATTTCTCACTTCCCAGTCGTAGATATATATATCTAATGAGCTAATGTGATATTGTTGTCACAAAAAAATACAAAATACATATTAAAATATTCTGTTTCTTGTATTATACACAGTCCTATGACGAGTGTAAGAAATACGATCAATTGGACTGGCTGACACTAGAACATTGTACATGATTGAGAGACCGGAGTGGCTTACGACCGAAAATACGATGTCGCAAGCTAATCAATATGGAACGATCAATTACGTTATTCAGTTACACAATCTTGGTCAATTACAATTTCAACGTTATAGTACAGTAACTAGATAGTAACAATGTTTCGTAAAATTACTAAAGTAGTTCAGCTATAGTCAATAACTGAGGTCGACACGAAAGCATATTTCAATGTATAAGTATTTTAGTTTAAACTTTATTTTAGTGTTAACAACGGTGTATCAAGTCATACATTGCATACATCAAGGATTAAGAAAAATAGTTCTTATGTAAATGTGTCTCCTTTCCAAAGAGTACAAGCAGACAGCGACTGATCAGCGATGTATTTTGATATGGTGGAATATTGGCTAACTAGCCTTGTTCCGTGCCGTCTTCCTTAAAAAAGAGATACTATATATATACTAGACGATTGGCATTTCACCTTTTTCTCGGCCCCCGCAAAAAGACGTGTGTCACGAAGATTTAATTTGCGCTCTTTGAGTAGGGGGCGCTGTACATTCTACTTTCGTTTTATTGTTGTCATCTGACATGGCATCAGTAATTAGTTTCGAAACGAATTCGTTTAATGAAATTGACGTTACGAATAATGTATTGAGAAAATTAACGGGAGGAAAGTAAAAACATACAATTTAGTCATGATATAATCTATAAGGCGCAGATTTTACATGTATGTTCTATTGGTAGATTTTTAATGTTATATGTCAAATGTCGGAAACAAAATCCGGAGCAACCAGTAACCGCATTGCTCAAGAGGGAAGCGTGAAGTGGTCTTCATTCAATCAGTAATTTTATTGGGGTACCCAGGATAAAGAGACAATATATATTCCAAAAGTTCACTGAGAAGGTTTGCATGATCTGTAGTTAAGTGATGTACTAGATCTATTATGGCCTTTCCTTCTGGAACGGTACACTTATAGTGTAGTCAGGGGAGTATTGTGACCTCGCCTAATAACTGTGGGATCTTTACTCTATACGTCCCCAGACAACACTTTAAGAACACTGCTACATGTCACGCGGGAAAGGGCCATAGTGATCAGTTCACTGAGGAAAGGGTAATAACAAATTAGTAAACTATGGTGGAATATATACATTTATAACTGGAAATTCGAAAATGTTCGTTAAAAATACTCAAACCGAAGCAATTTCGCACACTCATACATTCTAGCACGTATGTTTATTGTTAATAAAAAACAAAGCAGGGTCGACGGGCAGTATTGGACCTGTTGTAATGTATTAACGCCCAATCTAAACCGATCAAAGTCAAGTTGCTGTTGTTGTGGTTCATATCTAAATCTGTTCCGTTCATGTTTATGTTAATATCTACAAATATTTTACTATTGTATTAAAATTCTTTCAAAATATTTCTTACTGCTTTGGAACCTGATTAAGATCTTCTTACACGCGTTGTCAATGGGTCACTTGACCTACGCTATTGACCCCCACACAAAAAGGTGACGCCCAGAGTCATTCATATCACTGTTGTACATGTACTTATAATCCTTTGCACTATGTTTCTATTCTATAAATACTCCTCAAAACCCGTTACATGTTAGTCCTACAGTAATAAGAATATGTGTACACAATCTAAATCCCCGACCTTGTACACATTCCGTATCGTCATGAATTGACTTATATAATCTTATGTCTACTACATTTAGATATTGTTATTGATTGGCATCCCTCCCACTTCCCAACCACGCACCGTGACGCTTAGTCCCCACTGCCATATGATTCATTGCAAGACATTCCATTTTTCGAAACGCCAATAAAATATTCGTCATGCAGATCCGATTTTATATCTGCCATCGCAATTGCCACAAATGCACAGCATTTAATTCAATCTTGACCAAGTTGAACGGAAATTTCAATATACATTATGTGATAAGGTGAAGCGAATTACAGGTAGGGCGAGTGACCGTGATTTAAGAAATAAATAATAAAATCCCCATATATTGTACCATGTCAAATACTTGTCAGATTTATAACAGCTGTGAGAACGGTTGTATATTACTATGCGAGAGGGGGATTAAAGCGTTGTATGTCCCGGTCAATATCCGTGTTTCCCTGCTACACTTAATCGTCGAGTGTACTATAACTCTTCATGGCGAAAGATAGGTTCATCAACGACAAAAGATGAGTGAAAGATGGTTCCGAATGATAATAGATTATCCGAAGAGTGAACATTGTTCCGAACGGAGCAACGGCTGGGAAAATCGGAGGTCGAATGGTTCAGACAGTTTAGTAATTATGTTGAGAAACACACACAATTCTTTTTCTGAGACGAGAATAGACATTGTCAGTCGTGCCAATCAATACTCGAGTTAAATAATGTAGCTGCTTGGGATAATAAATTCCCAGGTACTACTTTCAAGAAAGATTTTTAGGCGCAAAGTATCAATTAAATTGTCGATGATGCTTGAGACCTGGATCAATGAAAGCGGAACCCCTGGTATCTCGTCAAGGACGAGAGGAAAGGTATCGTAAACAATGGAGAACCGTCAAAACAACACAATCATCGATTATCGTCGAATCAGGGACGAAAATACAATAAACTTGTCATAAATTTCAACACTACTCAAATGTCCTTTATCAAATTTGTCCATGTATAGACTGTAAAGATCACCTTAAGATATTTACTACAATATGAATCATGAAATATATGTGTCACCCTGGTAAAATACTAGCCGCTTCGTAATTCCTACCGACTCGGCTAGAGAGAGTTTCTCTTTAGCACGTTCGATAGAGCATAAGAGTAGTATGACAGAGGTCCAGGGTTCGAATCCTAGCGGAGGCATTGGAAAATACGGACCTCTGTTACATATGTATACATATATGTACTGATCGCTCTTACTGTTCAGAATGGGAGCGCACAGCGGTCTTCATTCCATCAGTGAGTTTACTAGGATACTCTGAATAAAAATGCAATAAGAAATGATAGAACAATTGATCTGACATATTTCCTAAAACTCGTCATTGAAACAAAGAAACAATGTCTTTTTCAGTCATGTTAAATCTACCTTTCTATACCCCGAATGTGATATTTTCTAGGTTAAATCCAACGGGGAAACTCGTTTCCAATTGAAGAATCCCGCATGTGTATATGGAGAAAGAATAACCTTCAGTATTACTACCAGTCTTCGATCCAAGTATCATTTAGCAAGTTTTCCCACGATAGCTGCAACTTCAGATATTTAGATAAGATGCACACATACCGGTCTAAAATAAGTATAAAATACAGTTATACGGGTCTTTATAACACAAAGCAGTTATACCGGTCTGAGTAACACAGTATAGTTATACTGGTCTGTATAGCACAGTACAGTTATACCGGTCTGTGTAACACAGTATAGTTATACCAGTCTGTGTAACAAAGTATAGTTATACCGGTCTGTGTAACACAGTATATTTATCCCAGTCTGTGTAACACAGTTTATTTATCCCAGTCTGAGTAACACAGTACATTTATCCCAGTCTGTGTAACACAGTATATTGATACCGTTCTGTGTAACACAGTATCGTTATACCAGTCTGTGTAACACAGTATAGTTATACCGGTATGTGTAACAAAGTATAGTTTTACCGGTTTGATGAACACAGTATAGTTATATTGGTCTGTGTAACACAGTATAGTTATACCAGTCTGTGTAACAAAGTATAGTTATACCGGTCTGTGTAACACAGTATAGTTATACCGGTCTGTGTCACACAGTATAGTTATACTGGTCTGTGTACCACAGTATAGTTATACCGGTATGTGTAACACAGGATAGTTATACTGGTCTGTGTACCACAGTATAGTTATACCGGTATGTGTAACACAGGATAGTTATACTGGTCTGTGTACCACAGTATAGTTATACCGGTATGTGTAACACAGTATAGTTATACTGGTCTGTGTACCACAGTATAGTTATACCGGTATGTGTAACACAGGATAGTTATACTGGTCTGTGTACCACAGTATAGTTATACCGGTATGTGTAACACAGGATAGTTATACTGGTCTGTGTACCACAGTATAGTTATACCGGTATGTGTAACACAGGATAGTTATACTGGTCTGTGTACCACAGTATAGTTATACCGGTATGTGTAACACAGGATAGTTATACTGGTCTGTGTACCACAGTATAGTTATACCGGTATGTGTAACACAGGATAGTTATACTGGTCTGTGTACCACAGTATAGTTATACCGGTATGTGTAACACAGTAAAGTTATACCGGTTTGTGTAACACAGTATAGTTGTACCGTTCTGTGTTACACAGTATATTTATACTGTTTTGTGTAACACAGTATAGTTATACAGGTCTGTGTAACACAGTATATTTATACTGTTCTGTGTAACACAGTATAGTTATACCGGTCTGTGTAACAAAGTATAATTATACCGGTCTGTGTAACAAAGTATATTTATACCGGTCTGTGTAACACAGAAGCGTTATACCGGTCTGTGTAACACAGTAAAGTTATACCGGTTTGTGTAACACAGTAAAGTTATACCGGTCTGTGTAACACAGTATAGTTATACCGGTTTGTGTAACACAGTATTGTTTTATTGGTCTGTGTAACAAAGTATATCTATACCGTTCTGTGTAACACAGTATAGTTATACTGTATGTGTTATACCGGGTTGTGTAACACAGTTTAGTTATACCAGTTTGTGTAACACAATATAGTTATATCGGTCTGTGAAACACAGTATATTTATACCGGTTTGTGTACTACAGTATAGTTATACCCTTCTGTGTAACACAGTATAGTTATACCGGTATGTATAACAAAGTATAGTTATACCGGTTTGTGTAACACAATATAGTTATACCGATCTGTGTAACACAGTATAGTTATACCGGTATGTGTAACACAGTATAGTTATACCGGTCTGTGTCACACAGTATAGTTATACTGGTCTGTGTACCACAGTATAGTTATACCGGTATGTGTAACACAGTATAGTTATACTGGTCTGTGTACCACAGTATAGTTATACCGGTATGTGTAACACAGTAAAGTTATACCGGTTTGTGTAACACAGTAAAGTTATACCGGTCTGTGTAACACAGTATAGTTATACCGGTTTGTGTAACACAGTATAGTTATATTGGTCTGTGTAACAAAGTATATCTATACCGTTCTGTGTAACACAGTATAGTTATACTGTATGTGTTATACCGGTTTGTGTAACACAGTTTAGTTATACCAGTTTGTGTAACACAATATAGTTATACCGGTCTGTGAAACACAGTATATTTATACCGGTTTGTGTACTACAGTATAGTTATACCCTTATGTGTAACACAGTATAGTTATACCGGTCTGTGTAACAAAGTATAGTTATACCGGTCTGTGTAACACAGTATAGTTATACTGGTCTGTATAACACAGTATATTTATACCGGTATGTGTAACACAGTAAAGTTATACCGGTTTGTGTAACACAGTATAGTTATACCTTTCTGTGTAACACAGTATAGTTATACCGGTATGTGTAACACAGTAAAGTTATACCGGTTTGTGTAACACAGTAAAGTTATACCGGTCTGTGTAACACAGTNACGGTATGTGTAACACAGTATAGTTAAACCGGTCTGTGTAACAAAGTATATTTATACCGGTCTGTGTAACACAGTATAGTTATACCGGTCTGTGTAACACAGTATAGTTATACCGGTCTGTGTAACAAAGTATAGTTATACCGGTTTGTGTAACACAGTATAGTTATACCGGTCTGTGTAACACAGTACAGTTATACCGTTCTGTGTAACACAGTATAGTTATACCGGTCTGTGTAACACAGTACAGTTATACCGGTCTGTGTAACACAGTACAGTTATACCGGTCTGTATAACACAGTATAGTTATACCGGTTTGTGTAACACAGTATAGTTATACCGGTCTGTGTAACAAAGTACAGTTATACCGGTCTGTGTAACACAGTATAGTTATACCGGTTTGTGTAACACAGTATAGTTATACCGGTCTGTGTAACACAGTACAGTTATACCGTTCTGTGTAACACAGTATAGTTATACCGGTCTGTGTAACACAGTACAGTTATACCGGTCTGTGTAACACAGTACAGTTATACCGGTCTGTATAACACAGTATAGTTATACCGGTTTGTGTAACACAGTATAGTTATACCGGTCTGTGTAACAAAGTACAGTTATACCGGTCTGTGTAACACAGTATAGTTATACCGGTTTGTGTAACACAGTATAGTTATACCGGTCTGTGTAACACAGTACAGTTATACCGTTCTGTGTAACACAGTATAGTTATACCGGTCTGTGTAACACAGTACAGTTATACCGGTCTGTGTAACACAGTACAGTTATACCGGTCTGTATAACACAGTATAGTTATACCGGTTTGTGTAACACAGTATAGTTATACCGGTCTGTGTAACAAAGTACAGTTATACCGGTCTGTGTAACACAGTATAGTTATACCGGTTTGTGTAACACAGTATAGTTATACCGGTCTGTGTAACACAGTACAGTTATACCGTTCTGTGTAACACAGTATAGTTATACCGGTCTGTGTAACACAGTACAGTTATACCGGTCTGTGTAACACAGTACAGTTATACCGGTCTGTATAACACAGTATAGTTATACCGGTTTGTGTAACACAGTATAGTTATACCGGTCTGTGTAACAAAGTACAGTTATACCGGTCTGTGTAACACAGTATAGTTATACCGGTTTGTGTAACACAGTATAGTTATACCGGTCTGTGTAACACAGTACAGTTATACCGTTCTGTGTAACACAGTATAGTTATACCGGTCTGTGTAACACAGTACAGTTATACCGGTCTGTGTAACACAGTACAGTTATACCGGTCTGTATAACACAGTATAGTTATACCGGTTTGTGTAACACAGTATAGTTATACCGGTCTGTGTAACAAAGTACAGTTATACCGGTCTGTGTAACACAGTATAGTTATACCGGTTTGTGTAACACAGTATAGTTATACCGGTCTGTGTAACACAGTACAGTTATACCGTTCTGTGTAACACAGTATAGTTATACCGGTCTGTGTAACACAGTACAGTTATACCGGTCTGTGTAACACAGTACAGTTATACCGGTCTGTATAACACAGTATAGTTATACCGGTTTGTGTAACACAGTATAGTTATACCGGTCTGTGTAACAAAGTACAGTTATACCGGTCTGTGTAACACAGTATAGTTATACCGGTTTGTGTAACACAGTATAGTTATACCGGTCTGTGTAACAAAGTATAGTTATACCCTTCTGTGTGACACAGTACAGTTATACCGTTCTGTGTAACAGAGTATAGTTATACCGGTCTGTGCACCACAGTATAGTTATACCGTTCTGTGTAGCACAGTATAGTTATCCCTATCTGTGTACCACGGTATAGTTATACCGTCGTGTGTAACACAATAAAGTTATACCAGTCTGTGTAACACAATAAAGTTATACCAGTCTGTGTAATTGTAATGATATACCGGTTTTCGGAATTGCATAGAAATCGGCTTAATTGTCACGCTATGTCTTAGATTCCTTCAGACCATTTAACATGCTCATTTATCGGATTTCAAGAAGAACGAGAAATAAAGTTAAATATTAATCATAGTGTTTTACAATTGAGATTTAAATCAGTTTGGTTACTATAGAAATGTGTTTGTTTATGTTACCAACTTTATTCGATCGGTCTAAACCCGTGTTAATTACCGAAGACAAACTGTCAAATTAACTTTTCCAGAAAAAATTGATTATGATATATGTTGTTAAACTAGGATCTAATTGTGTGTTTAAGCATTGGTGATTACCGTGAATTTTAAACAGGGAATCGATACGGGAATGAGAACGATTAACGTAATTATGTGTTTGGCAAGCATTTGAACTGATTCATTAATCGACTGTGTTCCTTGTTATACCATCCCCTCAATGGAGTTGTACCGGCGCTATGGGGCATAACGACGTGGTGGAAATATAAACATGTCGCCCAAGGAGAAAAGTAAAATAGAAAACAATATACCACAACGTAAAAACACCAGGATATATTGTACAACTACGTCAACACGCCAGGATATGGTATACCACAACGTAAAAACACCAGGCTACGTTATACCACTGCGTCAACACGCCAGGATACGGTATACCACAACGTAAAAACACGAGTATACATTTTACCACTGCGTCAACACGCCAGGATACGGTATACCACAACGTAAAAACACCAGGATACATTTTACCACTGCGTCAACACGCCAGGATACGGTATACCACAACGTAAAAACACCAGGATACATTTTACCACTGCGTCAACACGCCAGGATACGGTATACCACAACGTAAAAACACCAGGATACATTTTACCACTGCGTCAACACGCCAGGATACGGTATACCACAACGTAAAAACACCAGGATACATTTTACCACTGCGTCAACACGCCAGGATACGGTATACCACAACGTAAAAACACCAGGATACATTTTACCACTGCGTCAACACGCCAGGATACGGTATACCACAACGTAAAAACACCAGGATACATTTTACCACTGCGTCAACACGCCAGGATACGGTATACCACAACGTAAAAACACCAGGATACATTTTACCACTGCGTCAACACGCCAGGATACGGTATACCACAACGTAAAAACACCAGGATACATTTTACCACTGCGTCAACACGCCAGGATACGGTATACCACAACGTAAAAACACCAGGATACATTTTACCACTGCGTCAACACGCCAGGATACGGTATACCACAACGTAAAAACACCAGGATACATTATACCACTGCGTCAACACGCCAGGATACGGTATACCACAACGTAAAAACACCAGGATACATAATACCACTGCGTCAACACGCCAGGATACGGTATACCACAACGTAAAAACACCAGGATACATAATACCACAGCGTCAACACGCCAGGATACGGTATACCACAACGTAAAAACACCAGGATACATTATACCACTGCGTCAACACGCCAAGATACGGTATACCACAACCTAAAAATACCAGGATACATTATACCACTGCGTCAACACGCCAGGATACGGTATACCACAACGTAAAAACACCAGGATACATAATACCACTGCGTCAACACGCAAGGATACGGTATACCACAACGTTAAAACATCAGAATACATTATACCACTGCGTCAACACGGCAGGATACGGTATACCACAACGTAAAAATACCAGGATACATTATATCACATCGTCAACACGTCAGGATACGGTATATCACAACGTAAAAACACCAGCAAACATTATATATACCACTGCGTCAACACGTCAGGATACGGTATACCACAACGTAAAAACACCAGAATACATTATACCACTGCGTCAACACGCCAGGATACGGTATACCACAACCTAAAAATACCAGAATACATTATACCACTGCGTCAACAGGACAGAATATGTTATACCACAACGTAAAAACACCAGAATACATTATACCACTGCGTCAACACGCCAGGACAAATGTATCACAATGTCAACACACAGGGAGGGTAGTACGGCACCGTCAACATTATTTAAATAATATACCACAGCGTCAACACACACAGGAACAAAATATACCACAGTAACAACAAAGGGAGACGGCAAACCACATGTTAAACCTAAAGGGACACGGTATAACACATCGTCAACACAAAGGGACACGGTATAACACATCGTCAACACAAAGGGACATGATATAAAACAACGTCACCACAAAGGGACATGACATACAACAACGTCAACACAAAGGGACATGATATACAACAACGTCAACACAAAGGGACACGGTATAACACATCGTCAACACAAAGGGACACGGTATAACACATCGTCAACGCAAAGGGACATGATATACAACATCGTCAACACAAAGGGACACGTTATAACACATCGTCAACACAAAGGGACACGTTATAACACATCGTCAACACAAAGGGACACGTTATTACACATCGTCAACACAAAGGGACACGGTATAATATATCGTCAACACAAAGGGACACGGTATAACATATCGTCAACACAAAGGGACACGTTATAACACATCGTCACCACAAAGGGACATGATATTCAACATCGGCAACACAAAGGGACATGACATACAACATCTTCAACACAAAGGGACACGTTATAACACATCGTCAACACAAAGGGACACGGTATAACACAACGTCACCACAAAGGGACACGGTATAACACATCGTCAACACAAAGGGACACGGTATAATACATCGTCACCACAAAGGGACACGTTACAACATCTTCAACACAAAGGGACATGATATACAACAACGTCAACACAAAGGGATATGACATACATCTTCAACACAACGGGACACGTTATAACACATCGTCAACACAAAGGGACACGGTATAATACATCGTCAACACAAAGGGACACGTTACAACACATCGTCACCAAAAAGGGACACGTTACAACACATCGTCAACACAACGGGACATGATATTCAACATCGTCAACACAACGGGGCATGATATTCAACATCGGCAACACAACGGGACATGATATACCACATCGTCAACACAAAGGGACACGTTACAACACATCGTCACCACAAAGGGACACGTTACAACACATCGTCAACACAACGGGACATGATATACCACATCGTCAACACAAAGGGACACGTTACAAAACATCGTCACCACAAAGGGACACGTTACAACACATCGTCAACACAACGGGACATGATATACCACATCGTCAACACAAAGGGACACGTTACAAAACATCGTCACCACAAAGGGACACGTTACAACACATCGTCAACACAACGGGACATGATATTCAACATCGTCAACACAACGGGGCATGATATTCAACATCGTCAACACAACGGGACACGATATTCAACACCGGCAACACAACGGGGCATGATATTCAACATCGGCAATACAACGGGACATGATATTCAACATCGGCAACGCAACGGGGCATGATATTCAACATCGGCAACACAACGGGGCATGATATTCAACATCGGCAACACAACGGGACATGATATACCACATCGTCACCACAAAGGGACACGGTAGACCGCAGCGTCAACACAAAAGTATACCATATACCACAGCGTCACTACACAGGGTCTCAGGAGAGCAAAACTACGTTCTTGTGTTACATTGTATGTTCTACATGTATCAAATGATTGATATTTGTCTTTCTACACAACATAGAGCCGATCACGTAAGGTAGCTCAGAATGGTGATGTATTTGGAAACCTTAAGCAATATAAACGTTAGATTTAAATAATAATAATTCGAGGTTCTTATATACCGCTTTATCACAACCTAGTTCGTAGGTCATCTCAAAGCGGTTCACAAATTATCATCCGTGGTTATAGGGCCTTTGCAACCAGCCAATACATTTCTCAACTCCCTGGGGAGCATACAGCCGGTGCTGCCATTTCGGCGCTAACAGCTAACATTCAACAATTCTAGCACTGTCCAATCACGTACTCATTTACAGCTGAGTTGACTGGAACAAGCGGAGTGAAGTATCTTGTTCAAAGATACAAATGTACAACACAGTGCCGTGACGTGACTCGAACCCGCAACCCGTCGGTCACGAGTCCGGCGTCCTACCACTAAACTACCGTGCCTCCTTGATAGTTAATAGTTTTTATGTTTTTTTCTTCTTCTATACGTGGTATTCTATAACCGAGGCTCTGCTGCAGTTGAAGGAGCTTCCACACATTTTCAGACATCCAAACTACACTAACTTTGACTTGTGGTGATACTTCAGTGGATATTTCACCGTAAATGTGTGCTTGCCTTCACTGCATCCCGTAGATAATGTATTGATCTAAACATATTCTTATTGTTTTTAGTGCGGATTGATTTCGGTGTAAATCGAAGGTTCTTATACCTAAACGAGACCTACACCAGTATTTTTTTAAACTGTAATTTTGCAAAGCATAATTTCCATCCAGAAAAAAATGTCATATTTCCTTTAACTTTGTCTAAATTGAAAAAACATTCTCTATAATTGCTTTAGAGAAATATATAATATACATGTATATATGTATAAGGTGAGTTATTAGTATAGTGTATTATACAATATATGTATTGGCGCTCCCCTACCCAGCCCAATCCAATACGGACGTGTTTGGTTGTTGATGACAAGTTGGCGGTAAACAATGTCAATGTCAAATAATGGGTATTACACCAATATCCGACAGTTTTTCTGCGTGAATATTCAACTTTATTGTTTAATGTTTATTAATATGAAAACACATGTAATACTTCCGTTGTTACTACTGCTGTGACGTTACTCGTTTATACACCTAATATATATTACTGTAATTTTCTAATATACATCTAATAGTAAAGCCCGACGGTCGGTGGCGTTATATAATGGTTTGTAGCAGGTATATTCATTGTGTAGTGGGAAAACTAAAATCAGAAAATGAAATAACGTATAAATGACGATGTCACCAGTATCAGCTGGTCGCTCAGCAAGAAACGTTGGCTAGTCATGAATAAAGACCGCGCTCCGAAACGAAATATCGACGATGAATCGGAAACGGTATTACCTTGCAAAGTTGCTAAATGTGAGACGTTAGTAGATTGTGATCAAACTGTCAACGAAAACGTTTCTTCCAGGAAACCAAATTTGTCTTACATTGCGATGATTTCAATGGCTTTACAAAGTGTGCCCTCAAAACAGATGTTACTGTCGGAGATATACGAGTGGATTTCAGAACACTATCCTTACTACAGACAGGAGGACAGGAGTTGGAGGAACAGTATTCGGCACAACCTCTCCCTTAATGAGTGTTTCGTCAAGTCGGGACGGAGCGAAAGTGGAAAGGGAAGTTACTGGTCCATCCACCCAGCTAACATGGAAGACTTCGGAAATGGTGACTATCGGCGACGTCGTGCGAGGCGTCGCGTGCGGAAATGTGACGACGAGCTTCGGACACTGTGTGAACCGTCCTGTGTATCCGGTGAGTCCACGCTACAGACACTACAAGCGTCACCCGTTGTCCAGTTCTACTCCGGGTACGTTCCTATGAGCAGCACGTACGTGAGCACGAGTTATCTAAACTCCATGTTTGGGACGGAAAAAATCCTTAACAGGGAAAACCAGGTCAGAAATTTGCACCAGACCAACAGGTTTATATTGCCCAATACCGTTTGCCTTCCTAATCTCCAAACATTTACTGGAAACAGGCTCAGTACGGAGGTACGTGACACCCCTTCTGTACTTGTGAATGTGAATGTAAATTTGGACGGATTTCAGCCACAATTTGGATAGATACAGCTTTAATACATAGTGTCCCTTACTACAACCGTCCACCTTTTCCGTGTAATGCATTTGTAGTTTGTTATTTTATATTACTTTATTTATTTTTTTACATGGAAAAATGACTTTTTTATTGTAAAACATATATTCGAAAGCTTGTTATATTTGCTGTTGTTTTCATCGATTAAAATAACGAACATGTTTGATATAATTATTTACGTTTGTAAAATCATAATAAATCATTATAAGGTTTAACTTAATCCAATCGAGAGATACTGAATACTTGTTCAGTGTATGACAATTCGAGTTACTTCCCTTCTTTCAAACAATTCAGTCGTAAAAAAGTAGATTTTTGATAGTGAGTATCTCTTACATCTTTGAAATATTCATTTTATTTTAGCCACAATATTGAAGTTATAGTACCTAAATTTAAATATGGTGTATAGTTATGGGAAGAGCTTGCGATTTTGCGATATTGACAAAAAAATGAAACATCCGAATATTCAAGACCAAAAATATTATAAAGTGCAGAAAAAAATACAGGATCCATTACCTTGACGAACACCAATGATTGATTCTCACTCTCCGTCAGACATAACTTCAATGAAATCTCGTTTCCTAAACTATGTAACTGTGTAGGAGAAATTAATTATATGTAATCCGAATAGTTATAAAAACAAGCTGGCAATTCGATAATGGATGAGAAAATGGATGGAGTATAAGGCTTTTATAGATACAGGTTTCTCCATCCTCGTGCATAGCTATGTCTCAATTTAAGTGCCTTGAATTTCCTTAATCTGAAGGACAATCTTAATTGCGAAGCCACGTTAAGTTTCGAACACTTGAAATGTTTTCCGTTGCAATTTAAAATCAATATAAATCTGTTGGCGTGAGAGTTGGTGATGATAGTGTCTCTCAGAGGTGCGGCCACCAATCAACGCTACCCTATCCCTAATTGATCAATTTGGGCACGCGCGAGAGATAGTGTTCTGTTTTGGCTGCCTAGGATATGGTTTTGTGGATCAGGCATTGTATACAGAATGACGCCTTCCACGAACAGCAAATAACCGTAGTTTTTCCCCGAAAAAATCTACAGAATTTTTAATGCGAGTTACTTCCCTTTGAGCACAGTAGGAAGGAAAGCGTTGACTATTTTTGGCTGCATCATAGGCGTTTAAGTGTGCAATTTGAATATTATTGTCTGCATAGTAAATTTGAAAGTGTTAACTTAAACTGCGGTGCAAACTAAACATAACACTTTTCGTCATTATTGGAATACTTTGCAGTTTATATCATGGGTGATTATTTCATAACTTCCTTTAACGCATTTTACCTTTCATAACTTGAGTTAGATGAGTGTAGGTACATGTAATCCAATGTTATGCTTGATGTGATTGTACTTGCCTTTTGTTGCGTTATGTGTATTGATTAATTATTTTATTAAAAAAAAAATACAATGTAAACCAAGTATGATAAGTTTGCTTATTCTATGATGATGACGACGATGTCGTGGTGATAATAATAACGAAGATGTTAACGTTGTTATCGACGACGATGATGACGACGATGATGGTGGTGATGATAACAACGATGATGTTAAACTTCGACGGTGACGGTCGACGATAACAATATTAGTCAGTGTTGGTGGCGATGAATATACAATCTGATTAAAATAAGCTGTTACATGACTTCGTTACCATCGTACTACGCCTGAACTATGACATTCCAGTTCGCTGCCAACATTTTGCCAGCGCGACTCTGATTGGTTCATCTAAAGGTCATATGAACGTGACCCTGACCGCGACACATAAAGATGTTCAGTTGTAGTTCGAAGTTGACGAAACCATGTAACCTATGATTTTAATCAGAAACGTATGAATTAATGATGGTTGCTTCCACGTGATATATTACAGTTGATTCAACACAGTTATAACGATTTATCTCCATCATTTGTAGGCACATTGATTTCATGTAGGTTTGAGGCGGTTAAATATAACGAATATAGTTGATACAACACCGTTATAACGATTTATTTCCTTCATTTATAGGCACATGAAGTTCATGTAGATTTGAGGCGGTTAAATATATAACGAATATAGTTGATACAACACCGTTATAGCGATTTATTTCCATCATTTATAGGCACATTGAGTTCATGTAGATTTGAGGCGGTTAAATATATAACGAATATAGTTGATACAACACCGTTATAACGATTTATTTCCATCATTTATAGGCACACTGAGTTCATGTAGATTTGAGGCGGTTAAATATATAACGAATATAGTTGATACAACACCGTTATAACGATTTATTTCCATCATTTATAGGCACACTGAGTTCATGTAGATTTGAGGCGGTTAAATATATAACGAATATAGTTGATACAACACCGTTATAACGATTTATTTCCATCATTTATAGGCACACTGAGTTCATGTAGATTTGAGGCGGTTAAATATATAACGAATATAGTTGATACAACACCGTTATAACGATTTATTTCCATCATTTATAGGCACACTGAGTTCATGTAGATTTGAGGCGGTTAAATATATAACGAATATAGTTGATACAACACCGTTATAACGATTTATTTCCATCATTTATAGGCACACTGAGTTCATGTAGATTTGAGGCGGTTAAATATATAACGAATATAGTTGATACAACACCGTTATAACGATTTATTTCCATCATTTATAGGCACACTGAGTTCATGTAGATTTGAGGCGGTTAAATATATAACGAATATAGTTGATACAACACCGTTATAACGATTTATTTCCATCATTTATAGGCACACTGAGTTCATGTAGATTTGAGGCGGTTAAATATATAACGAATATAGTTGATACAACACCGTTATAACGATTTATTTCCATCATTTATAGGCACACTGAGTTCATGTAGATTTGAGGCGGTTAAATATATAACGAATATAGTTGATACAACACCGTTATAACGATTTATTTCCATCATTTATAGGCACACTGAGTTCATGTAGATTTGAGGCGGTTAAATATATAACGAATATAGTTGATACAACACCGTTATAACGATTTATTTCCATCATTTATAGGCACACTGAGTTCATGTAGATTTGAGGCGGTTAAATATATAACGAATATAGTTGATACAACACCGTTATAACGATTTATTTCCATCATTTATAGGCACACTGAGTTCATGTAGATTTGAGGCGGTTAAATATATAACGAATATAGTTGATACAACACCGTTATAACGATTTATTTCCATCATTTATAGGCACACTGAGTTCATGTAGATTTGAGGCGGTTAAATATATAACGAATATAGTTGATACAACACCGTTATAACGATTTATTTCCATCATTTATAGGCACACTGAGTTCATGTAGATTTGAGGCGGTTAAATATATAACGAATATAGTTGATACAACACCGTTATAACGATTTATTTCCATCATTTATAGGCACACTGAGTTCATGTAGATTTGAGGCGGTTAAATATATAACGAATATAGTTGATACAACACCGTTATAACGATTTATTTCCATCATTTATAGGCACACTGAGTTCATGTAGATTTGAGGCGGTTAAATATATAACGAATATAGTTGATACAACACCGTTATAACGATTTATTTCCATCATTTATAGGCACACTGAGTTCATGTAGATTTGAGGCGGTTAAATATATAACGAATATAGTTGATACAACACCGTTATAACGATTTATTTCCATCATTTATAGGCACACTGAGTTCATGTAGATTTGAGGCGGTTAAATATATAACGAATATAGTTGATACAACACCGTTATAACGATTTATTTCCATCATTTATAGGCACACTGAGTTCATGTAGATTTGAGGCGGTTAAATATATAACGAATATAGTTGATACAACACCGTTATAACGATTTATTTCCATCATTTATAGGCACACTGAGTTCATGTAGATTTGAGGCGGTTAAATATATAACGAATATAGTTGATACAACACCGTTATAACGATTTATTTCCATCATTTATAGGCACACTGAGTTCATGTAGATTTGAGGCGGTTAAATATATAACGAATATAGTTGATACAACACCGTTATAACGATTTATTTCCATCATTTATAGGCACACTGAGTTCATGTAGATTTGAGGCGGTTAAATATATAACGAATATAGTTGATACAACACCGTTATAACGATTTATTTCCATCATTTATAGGCACACTGAGTTCATGTAGATTTGAGGCGGTTAAATATATAACGAATATAGTTGATACAACACCGTTATAACGATTTATTTCCATCATTTATAGGCACACTGAGTTCATGTAGATTTGAGGCGGTTAAATATATAACGAATATAGTTGATACAACACCGTTATAACGATTTATTTCCATCATTTATAGGCACACTGAGTTCATGTAGATTTGAGGCGGTTAAATATATAACGAATATAGTTGATACAACACCGTTATAACGATTTATTTCCATCATTTATAGGCACATTGAGTTCATGTAGATTTGAGGCGGTTAAATATAACGAATATATAGTTGATACAACACCGTTATAACGATTTATTTCCTTCATTTATAGGCACACTGAGTTCATGTAGATTTGAGGCAGTTAAATATAACGAATATATAGTTGATACAACACCGCTATAACGATTTATTTCCATCATTTATAGGCAAACTGAGTTCATGTAGATTTGAGGCGGTTAAATATAACGAATATATAGTTGATACAACACTGTTATAACGATTTATTTCCATCATTTATAGGCACACTGAGTTCATGTAGATTTGAGGCGGTTAAATGTAACGAATATATAGTTGATACAACACCGCTATAACGATTTATTTCCATCATTTATAGGCACATTGATTTCATGTAGATTTGAGGCAGTTAAATATAACGAATATATAGATGATACAACACTGTTATAACGATTTAATTCCATCATTTATACGCACATTTGATACAACACCGTTATAGCGATTTATTTCCATCATTTATAGGCACATTGAGTTCATATAGATTTGAGGCGGTTAAATATATAACGAATATAGTTGATACAACACCGTTCTAGCGATTTATTTCCATCATTTATAGGCACATTGAGTTCATATAGATTTGAGGCGGTTAAATATATAACGAATATAGTTGATACAACACCGTTATAACGATTTATCTCCTTCATTTATAGGCACACTGAGTTCATGTAGATTTGAGGCGGTTAAATGTAACGAATATATAGTTGATACAACACCGCTATAACGATTTATTTCCATCATTTATAGGCAAACTGAGTTCATGTAGATTTGAGGCGGTTAAATATCACGAATATATAGTTGATACAACACCGCTATAACGATTTATTTCCTTCATCTATAGGCACATTGAGTTCATGTAGATTTGAGGCGGTTAAATATAACGAGTATATAGTTGATACAACACCGTTATAACGATTTATCTCCTTCATTTATAGGCACACTGAGTTCATGTAGATTTGAGGCGGTTAAATATATAACGAATATAGTTGATACAAAACCGTTATAGCGATTTATTTCCATCATTTATAGGAACATTGAGTTCATGTAGATTTGAGGCGGTTAAATATAACGAATATATAGTTGATACAACACCGTTATAACGATTTATTTCCATCATTTATAGGTACACTGAGTTCATGTAGATTTGAGGCAGTTAAATATAACGAATATAATTATAGTTGATACAACACCGTTATAACGATTTATTTCCTTCATTTATAGGCACATTGAGTTCATGTAGATTTGAGTCAGTTAAATATAACGAATATATAGTTGATACAACACCGTTATAACGATTTATTTCCATCATTTATAGACATATTGAGTTCATGTAGATTTGAGGCGGTTAAATATAACGAATATATAGTTGATACAACACCGTTATAACGATTTATCTCCTTCATTTATAGGCACACTGAGTTCATGTAGATTTGAGGCGGTTAAATATATAACGAATATAGTTGATACAACACCGTTATAACGATTTATTTCCTTCATTTATAGGCACACTGAGTTCATGTAGATTTGAGGCGGTTAAATATAACGAATATATAGTTGATACAACACCGTTATAACGATTTATCTCCTTCATTTATAGGCACACTGAGTTCATGTAGATTTGAGGCGGTTAAATATCACGAATATATAGTTGATACAACACCGCTATAACGATTTATTTCCATCATTTATAGGCAAACTGAGTTCATGTAGATTTGAGGCGGTTAAATATAACGAGTATATAGTTGATACAACACCGTTATAACGATTTATTTCCATCATTTATAGACATATTGAGTTCATGTAGATTTGATGCGGTTAAATATAACGAATATATAGTTGATACAACACTGTTATAACGATATATTTCCATCATTTATAGGCACCCTGAGTTCATGTAGATTTGAGGCGGTTAAATATAACGAGTATATAGTTGATACAACACCGTTATAACGATTTATTTCCTTCATTTATAGGCACACTGAGTTCATGTAGATTTGAGGCGGTTAAATATAACGAATATATAGTTGATACAACACTGTTATAACGATTTAATTCCATCATTTATACGCACATTAAGTTCATGTAGATGTGAGACGATTAAATATAAGGAAACGTTGCTCTAAATATGTAAAGATCGGGACTGACAGGAGTAATAAAGAAAACGCATTACTTGCTTGCATAATTTATATAATCAATTAAAAACTGATGACGTGTATGTCGATGTCTTATGTTTTGACGGAACTAGTGGCCAGTGAATATCTCGCTCTTCCTCGGATTGTGATTTAATTTCTCTATTAACGTGTAACGTGATAACATATTGACCTATATGGCCACTGTTTTCAATTTAATTATGAGACGAAAAATATGTGAAGTTAACATTCTCAATGTAACTTTTATATCATAATAGGAATGCTACCCCTCTATTTTCAGTTTTGGGAATATTTTCGAAATAACACATCTGCAATATTCACAAATACCTTTAGAACAATTAAATATTGCATTTACTAAATATTTCTAAAATATCGGACTCGCGCAAGTGTGACACTACGGAAGGTGCTAAAGCATATGACGTCATCACTCATTGTGAAACGACGTCCATGCACATTTAATAACTATTTGTATTGACTCACAATGAACCTTTATTTTTATAAATACACGTTTATTTCAATCGGAACCCAATCGGAAAACAAATATTGAAAACAAGTTTATAAATGGAACTGCATTCCGCACGTATTTCCATACGCAAAAATAGTTAATGAAAGAATAACTACAAGCTTTTCTGTAAGTTTATTGAGTTCAAGACCACTAGATGTATTATAATTATAAATCTTTTAAAGGAGTCATGTCATTGTATAGAGACATTTTACATGTAACGACATGACATTATTAAGACAGCTTTACATGCGACATGTACATGTATTTTACATGGACCTCTTGTATTGTATTGTTTATTCAACTTGAAGCATTACGGCTCATAAGCACACACAGTAACGTATAATTGATACATCAGTGATATGGAATACCAAATAATTATAACATCATATATGAAGCATAATCTTGTACATCGCATATACATAAATAGTACCTAAAATGGACAGGATAATTCTTTGTATTATTATAAAGTACAAGATCAATAAATTATCGGAAGATGGACAGCTCTTGTATAATAACCTTACCTAAGTGTACCGTGGCTATCGGAAAACAGATGAGGCGACAACATTTCCTTAGCAAAATATTTATCATAATATCTACATGTATATTATCAACCGGGGCTCAACAAAGAATATGTTAATTACAAAAACGAAAAAACGGGCATATAACTTGTATACAGTGGAGTAGTCAGGGGATGTACAGAACAATATGTGTAAACCTGGAGACATATGTTATAATAATAATAATAATAATAATATACAGCATTTATATAGCGGCCTATATAATTTGTAAAATTACTCTAAGGCGCTTTACAACATATGGATAATAGTAATGGTTATAATTGTGAAAACAAACAACAAAGGCTTGCAATCACTTTCATACATTTAACAAGCAATGTGCACATAATTGAACAAATAAAAGGGTGGTATTTACATGACGTCTTTGCAAAGATTCTAAAATGCAGACGTGAAGAGGTGAGTTTTTATGTCCCTCTTGAACTTGGCCAGGGTATTCGACTTCCTAATAGCAGATGGTAAGCTATTCCACAACGTAGCCGAAACCCTCCCAAAGCATCTGTTTCCGTAGGTCACAGTACGAGATTTTGGGACACACAACAAAGATTCTGACTCCGACCGCAGTGATCTTGACGGCTGATACAGGGTAACAAGTTCCTGTAGGTACTGAGGAGCTGTTCCATTCAGTGCCTTGTATGTGTATACCAGAATTTTGTACTGCGACCTGTATCGTACAGGTAACCAGTGCAACGAATAAAGCGCAGGTGTGATGTGCTCTCTCTTTCGAGTACGAGTAACTAGCCGTGCTGCAGTGTTCTGAACCCTCTGCAGACGACTAGTTAGTTTGTCAGATATACCACAGAGCAGGGCGTTACCATAATCCAACCGAGAGGTAACAAGTGAATGCACCAAAATCTTGCATGCATCTGCAGTTAGAAACTGCCGAATACAGCCGATGTTCCTGATCTGGTAGTAACAGGATTTGGCAATAGCGTTCACTTGTTTCTCCATGTTCAGAGAACTGTCAAAGTATACCCCTAGGTTTTTAACAGCTGGAACAGTCTCAATAGTTCTGGCACCAACCTTGAGCTGGAGAGCCATTGTTTGCTGACACTTTGGGGAAAAGACGATTAGTTCCGTCTTTTCCTGATTAAGTTTAAGCATGTTGGCGTTCATCCAGATACTGATATCTGTCAGACAAGCTTCCAGACTTTCTGAGACTGTATTCCAACTGTCCTGTGGTTTTATGACCATGTAAATTTGTGTGTCATCAGCATAGCAATGATAGCGAAGGCTATGGCGACGACAAATCTCTCCAATCGGTTTGGAGTACATACAATATTTTCGTGGTCCTAACACCGACCCTTGAGGAACCCCGAAATCTAGTACTTTGTCATGTGAGGTGGCAGATCCGATGGCAACACACTGTCGTCGTTCACTCAGGTATGACTGTATCCAGCATAGTGCGGTATCAGTCACTCCATAAGAGTATTCCAGACGTTTATAAAGTATGCCATGGTCGATGACGTCAAATGCAGCTGACAAGTCCAGCATGACAAGCACCGCTCTGCACTTGTTATCCAATGCAGAAGCTATATCACTATGTACACGTAGGAGGGCCGTCTCAGTAGAGTGTCCCATGCGGTAGGCCGATTGCATGTTGTCATGGAGACTGTTTGCATGGAGATGAACCTCTAAACGCCGGGACACAACCTTCTCCAAGATCTTAAATAGAAAAGGCAGATTTGAAACTGGGCGGTAGTTTTTCAACTCCTCCTTGTCCATTCCAGGCTTATCAATCAGAGTGAGAGAAAACACAATAACCTAAGGTTGGAATCTAGACCGTTCTAACCAACTTGATTGCAGATACTTTCCTAGATTACACAGCTCTTTTCTGTTACGTATAGATAGCAGCTGGACAAGTTTGTATGAAGATGGGCGGCTCCAGTAATACTTTTTAATGAACTTTTTACCAATATCAACAAGGAGTGGACAAATCAGAACAAAATGGAACTCGTCCTCTACCTGGTTTTGATTACAATAACGACATAACCTATTCGCCCTCGGAATATTATGATACCGACCTTCTTCTACATATAACTGAAGCGATGAAAATCGTAATTTCGAAATAAGTTTAAGATACGCATCTGGAATAGACTTTGTTAGATAAAATTGTAACGTAAAGCTGTCTATCAGGAATTTATACAAATAACCTTTGGACGATCTTTCAGCAAATTCATTCCTTGTTTGAATAAAAACATCTGTCAAACGCTGCTTGAAACAATATAAAAATACCCTTTCATTATCAACATAATAAGTTTACCAGACATTGCAAAAACAATAAGACAATAATAATTTTCTAACTTGAAAACGGCAATTACAGTTTCTGTGATTACATTCATCCATATCTTCATAAACTGACTTAAGAACACAATTGTCGCATTTAATAAGTTTCAACCCAAATTTGGTAAGACATTTCCTGATGATATGCAAAGGCAGACGTCCTAATTCCGAATATACCATATACTTTATTTTTACATTCAGAATTCTTTTTAAAAAATGAACATGTACTTTTTCTACTTTGTCCGCAACAATGAAACCCCATGTTTCGCAACCGTAATTACACCAACGAAAGAATTGAGGAAACATAGACATCAAAAACATTAAGTTTAGATTCTACATTGAGGGACAAATTGTTACAAATTCTTAACGCATTACATACATTTACGACTTTGTTCAGCAATAGTAACTTGAGTTTTTGTAAACTTACCATTCAAGCTGAGCAGTACAACAAGGTAATTAAATCTATCAACAATTTCTATTTCATTGCCATTAAAGTAAAAAAAAAACGCCAGCCCGTAATCTTCCGCCATTACGAAATACAACATTTTTTGTTTTCTCCATATTGACTGTCAATTGCCGTTTGTCGCTATATTGTTTAAAGGAGTCTAACATTTTCTGCAAGCCAGAGACAGATTCTGAGAAAAGCACAGTATCACCTGCATATATAAGAAGAAACAGAGAAATATCTCGTAAGAATAAAGCGTCACAGGAAGTATTAAAAAGTTCATTTTCAAAATCATTCACATACATGGAGTAAAGGAAGGGAGATAACCCCTCCCCTTGCATCAAGCCTAGTGAGCACGAAAAAAAATCAGACAATTCAGACTTTTCTTAATTATACAATGTAAAGCAAAAATAGCATCTTTAGTTCCAAACCCAGGTTTAAATCCGAATTGGGCATCAGAGACGATGTTGTACTCCTTAGACCAATGTAGCAGTCTATATTGTTTAAAGCACTAATAAATAAATTAGATAAACAACTTACCAATGTGATTCCTCTATAATTGTTTGTATCATTGGCATCACCTTTTTTGAACAAAGGGAAAATGATACCCTTGGACCTCATTGAAGGAAAGACGCCCATATCAAAAACAACATTAAATAGGTTTGAGAGAATAGGAGCAAATGTCTCCATATGTTTAACAAAAGATTCATGAAGAGTATTATCAATTCCAGAGCTTACCTAATTTAGCACTTTTTAAAATTTAATATAATATTGTACATAGTCATGCTTGCATGTATAACACAGGTGAGGTTTGACCCTTAATCCCTATAATCCTTCTGTTGCAATGTACCAAATATTCGTCTTACGACAGTAAACTCAACTTTGACAGAACACAGTTCACATTTAAATCAGTCACCATAAGATTGTAGATATTCCTCTCATAACGTTTACATGTGTCAAGAAACTATACTTTCACTTTCAAAAAGCACCTTTTCAAGCTTCTGATTGCATTGAACATTAATCACCATGGTATTGGAAAGTGTGATTATGTGTGACGTCATCAACCATGTATGATCACCGGCGAATACTCCCCCCCCCCCCCCCCTTTTTCTTTTATCTCAGTTCAACTAAGGAGGACCACATGAATGTTTAAAATAGTAAGTTGTTAGTGAGGAAACTCACAGTGGTCATTGCAGAAAATTGCATAGTGTTTGCCATGCCACTGTTACACAAGTCGTTTCTCACAAACGAATGGTAATTTGTCTTTTCCGCTAACGTTGTCCCAGCCAAAACGTGATGGCTTTGACATCACCAGGTAATTCAACTCTTGTCCATCCCGCCCCTTTGGGTCGTGCTTGGAACTCCAGTGGAAATAGGACATGTTTTCCCCGTCTTTAAAACGCCATGTTCCTTCCTCGGTCACGTCATTTCCTTGAATGTAAGTCTGGTCGTCTCGGAAGATACCTACAAATATCATAAGCAACTGTTGCAGCCTTTACATACACGTATCATTAATAATTCAATGTCTACTTAAGTTCGACTCAATGGAACTACCAAATCTGGTGTTTCATTTGCCCATGAAATTGATCAGATTAACATTGTTTTTGGTTTTTGGGGAACAAAATGATCAGCTTGCCGGATGCTATAGGAAGTTATTGGGTAATCATAAGAACTCAATACAACAATAGGAACTAACACAATAGTTAGATTTCAATGGTTTTTATCCATTTTTTCGTGGTGTGTTGAGCCACCTTAAGTAGGACATTTATAAAAAAAAGAGTATTTTATTACTATACAGTGTTGGAATACAAGCCTCCAATTATGAACTATACTTTTTACATTACGCAAACACGTATCATTGCACAGAATTCCAAAAGTAACAATTATTGAAAACACGTGTTTCTTAAAATTTCAGGAATTAATCTTGCTTTTTGTTGAACTCGTGAGGTGATGAACTGAGTTCGTCTGGAGACAAATCCAACATGAACGGAAAGTATTAATTTTGTTTCAAGACAAGGACGATGCATCACCTCATGAAATCGACCAAACGAAAATTCAATCCTGATAGAGAAACTGTAATTAAATTCTTCATCAATGAACTGAAGCAATGTCTGTGAAGTAACAATAATATAAATGAACGGAATATCATAAAGTAATAATAATTTCCTTTTAATATGAGAACCATGAATGAAAACTAAATGCTTATTCGAGCAAAAAAGAAAAAGACTTTGCGACGAGTTTCATCGATCTAATGTAAAGCATGAACATACTTAAAACCCATACGTATTGGTACTACTTCACTAACTAATGTACTCGTTTAACCTTTTTTTCGTCATAATACTTGACCATAGTTCTTTTCCAAACAGTTAACGTTTATCACTCGTGTGACCAACGAGCTCTTTTCCTGAAAGAGATATTTAGCTCTTGTTTGGAGTCGTGCCTTATCAACAACACTGTAGTCTAAGAAAGCTTCATCACATACAATCTAGTGCTACATGCTATAGGTAATAAGATGGTTTACCCAGGTACTCGGCGAGATGTTGCTGTTTCTCGGCAGAGTCTACTCTCACCAAATCGCCCTCCTCTCCCTGGCACACAAGGGCGGCGTCGGACACCGTTTTTACGTCAGCCCCGGCATAACGCTTGTAACACAAAGCTAGGTGACGCTGATGGATGTATCCATGCGAGGGGTCACATGCTTCTGTAAAGAAAAATAGAATTACTAAATCAAATCCCAACCTCCGAGCAATCGTTCACACTGAAATTCATTTTCGAGCATTCCTTCTTACAATGCAGGACTAAACAAGAAAACCTCACCTGCGTGTACCTGGTAGTAGTGCCAAGCCTTGTCTGGGGTCCAGAAAGCCGGGGCCGGGAACAACACCGAGTGAAGCTTGCACGTTCTCCTCTCGGTATTAAAGAAGAACGAGACACAGTCAATGGTACAGAGACAGTGATAGGAACACATTCCAAGGGAGACAACTTTCATCGAGACCAGTTGCTTATCACCGACGACAAAGTTCCTGTATTTCTGCTGTTCGATGGCTATCACTGCATTATCAGAACCATATATTTCTATAACCACCAAGTGCAGTAATATCAAGAACGTTGAAATGAACACAGAAGTTGTCATAGTGGTGAGGTATGCTACAGATGCGTCTGTTTCATTATTTCTACGGCACCACACTTTTCTACAGTTATACGACCGTTCAAACAATTCATGAATTTTACTTCACGGAAAATCTCATTTTCTCCACTGTGAAGTCCGATTCTCATTGTATGTTGCAAATGTGGTAATGACGCGGAATGGTAATTGGCCGAGCACGTCCCGGCCTGGTAACAAATCCTCCAGTTATTACATGTACAATCTGCAGTCATGCACGGTCCAACCAGCGCTTGGAATATTTGCAAAGCGTCGATGTGAATAAGATCATTGTTGTTAAGGACATAAACGGATGACGGTAATGATGATGTAAATCGGGAAGTGTTTATTTTGACTAGGAGAGTGCAGAGAATTATTCATTTCGATATTGCTCTTCCACTTAAGACCAAACTAAAATCGTGAAGTCAGATATGTATATATGCACTAGACGGAATATCAAACAACTTCTGTATACATTTATGATAAGCACTGTAATCCAATGTTTGTTACGTTCACTTAGTTTTATTACTTTTCTTTTTTCATTTTTCTTTCCTTTTATCGAGTGAAAAGAAGTCATATACGAAACGAACTGTTCATAAAACACTTCACACTAATTAAATAAATGTCTTACAAAATTGGAACTTTCAGAGTTTTGATGCTTTATTCGCATAGTTGAAATGTTCACGTTGTCAATACTGCTTAAAGCCATCCTTCCTATGGGTTCAATACATTGGCACAAACATATATTTTGCAATGATTTATAATTAAAAATATAATTCTATTTACGTTTGTTTAATAAATGACACAAGATAAACAACGAGAAAAGTAAAAGAAACTTCTCCGCCGCAAATTAGCTGATACGTCCACACTGCCGATTAAAGAAAACATTCACACCATGACAATAAGCGGGTACATACACAACGCGGAAATAAGCGAACAGCCCACAACCCGACAACCCTTGTGATGACACAGTATAATACCACCCTTGTGACGACACAGTACAGAACCACCCTTGTGACGACACAGTATAGTACCACCCTTGTGACGACACAGTATCGTACCACCCTTGTGACGACACAGTATCGTACATCCCTTGTGACGACACAGTAACGTACGACCCTTGTGACGACACAGTGTAACCCACCCTTGTGAAGACACAGTATAATACCACCCTTGTGACGACACAGTATAGTACCACCCTTGTGACGACACAGTATCGTACATCCCTTGTGACGACACAGTAACGTACCACCCTTGTGACGACACAGTGTAATCCACCCTTGTGACGACACAGTATAATACTACCCTTGTGACGACACAGTATAATACCACCCTTGTGACGACACAGTAACGTACCACCCTTGTGAAGACACAGTATAAAACCACCCTTGTGACGACACAGTATAATACCACCCTTGTGACGACACATTGTAATCCCACCCTTGTGACGACACAGTGTAATCCCACCCTTGTGACGACACAGTGTAATTCCACCCTTGTGACGACACAGTTTAATCCCACCCTTGTGACGACACAGTATAATCCCAACCTTGTGACGACACAGTGTAATCCCACCCTTGTGACGACACAGTATAATTCCACCCTTGTGAAGACACAGTATAATACCATCCTTTTGAGTTTAAAAGAACAAAACTGGAATATACGGAAATGTAAATATTACCATAATGTGAACTCATAATCTTTTAAACTTTAAGACAAGATATGGACTAAGGATCATTTCCAGTGACATTTCCCCCATAGTCAACCTGCATCTTACTCAATCCTATAGTTTATATTTGACTTTCAGCATTCAATATCCATCACTGAGGATCACATCCGTGAATATAGAATCAACTGTGAAACCTAAACACCTCAAAAAGGGAGGAAGGATTGCTGGTGTATGGATGATACAGTCAAGAAAGGGGAATTCGAATCGCCAGGTTTATTATACTGCTTAGTAGTAAGCCAACCCCGTTGGTCATGTTGTACGCAAAGATCGATTTCATTTCAGTAATAATTACCATAACTTTAGTATGCATATACAATACCTACACCCATCTTTGTAGCCCAAAAACAAAAGATTCAAATATCCCTACCTCCCTACCGTGACGTAACCTCTATCTCGATGACAGAGCCACGGAGTGATCTCCCTTCCTCTTCCTTTTATGGCGCCTGCTGCATGCTGACGCACGGAGCTTGCTCCAATTCAAAACTTTGTTTTGTCGGTTTGGTTTGAGTGTCAACTCATATTTTTGCGCAGTTTGTGTGCCTTTTACCCATCTGCCCTTATTGATATAACTAATTGTTGTTGAAAATTATTTTTGTGCCTTTTACGGCCGGTTATTTTACTCCACGTGTGCCGGTGGTGTGCCACGGTCCGCCATTATCGTGGGTTAATTTCCGACCTCTGTTTATTTCGGTGACGGTTGTTTGTTTCGGCAAACGTTATTTATTTTAACCGTTTTCTGATTTATATTACGGGTGAAATTCTTTCTACGTTGCGTACTTTGTACTATCGTATTTTATCCTTATTTTCCCGTTTTATCTGCTTGTAAATTTTTTGTTTACGTTCGCTTTGGAGGGTATGTCTCGGTCGGGACAGCGACGAGGTAGTGCTCATGGGTGTTCCCATTTCTTTGTGGAACGGGACCCTCATGATGCCTGTCCCAGGTGTCGTCCTTGCAGTGAGGTTTCGCCTTGTGAACTTTGTTCACAGTCAAAATCTCAGGGCAAGGACTTCATTGTTCCAAAGCTACCCTCAACTTACCGTAAGACAGATTCGTCTGTTTCTTCCGGTAAGCGAGGGAAGCAGAGAGGTAGGGGTCGTGCCACCAGCTCTCTGGGGTCTGGTGGTACTGTCTCTGTTCCTGTCTCGGGGGGTCTTGCTTCGGCAAGTCCCTCTCGTGAGCAGGGGGTGGCCCTTCCTGTCCAGGAACTCCCTGGAGTAGGGGAGGGGCAGCCTGACCCTGGCTTGGCACAGCCAAGGGTCGAATTGGCCGGGAACGCCCGTAAGCTTTCGCGCTTGCCTTCGGGTAGGGACTACCGGCCGCCGGTCACTGACTCTGTCAGTGATCCCGGCATTCCAGGTGGTGCGGTCGTTGGGGACAGTCTTGGTGCCGGGCCTGTTCTTTCGGGTTCAGGTCCTGGTGTGACAACAGACTTTCTTTCGGGATTGTCTGTGTCTACCGGGATTAGTGACGCGCAGCTCACTAATCCCGGCATCAATGCTGGTCAGGCATACCCTCCCGGTCAGTTACCCGGACCCGGTCCTATTAGGTCCGGTCCCGAGTTTCATTCTTCTGGGAACCTGGGGGGTTTCCCCCCAGGGGTTGGGTTTGCTGGACAGGGGGCCGGTTTCCGGCCTCCGTTTTCCCCTGGCTTAGGGTATACGGGTGCCTGCGGGCAACCATCCTTGGGCCGCCCTTACCAGCCTGCGGATGGTTTTGGGTTGCGACAGCATCCCGGCAGTTACGGGCTTAGCCCGTACATGTCCGGGTTTCCACCTGGAGGGAGTGGCGGTCCACCTTCGCCCTTTGGGCAAGTTGGCCAGCCCCAGTCTCAGGCAGGCCAGTTTGGCCAGTTCTGGGGTCACTCCCAGCCCGCGGGACCTTTCCCCTATCCTCCGGGATATGGGTTTAACCCCATGGCATTTCCGTCATGGAATCCTTGGGGTTTGGTCTCTCCCTCGCGGAGACGTGTTAGCAGTTCTGTTGACCCCCCCCAACTTTCTGCTACTTCGGGGGCCTTATCGGCCGGTCCTAAGAAGGTGTGTCGGACCTTTAGGACTTCTGCCTCTCGGGCAGGCTCGTTGGTCTCTGGGTCCAAGGGTAGGGTTTTGGCTACTAAGCCTAAACCTACAGCCACGGCCGTTAGGCGCACTGCACCTAAACGCCGGTACGGGGAGCCTTCTCTCGGGTTGGCCCCTCTGGCTGGCCCATTTCCTCCGCCCCAGGCTTCTGGTCTGGATGGTGTGGAGGCTATGGACGTTGAGGGCGCGGGTATGGCAGAGGACAATGATGTTGTTCATCTTTCACCTGGTTGTTCGGATATAGACGCTGGTCTTTCCGAGTCGTCTGACGACAGTCCTCAGGAGGGCTTGCCCTCAGAGGAGGACTTCCAGGATGAGGGAGACCCTGAGGCTGCTGAGGTTGAGGCCCAGCATGTGTTATCCGGTATGCGGGGCCTTAGGGCTGACGTTTCCCGGATTCTTGGGGAGGAGGTTTGCCCACCACCTTCGGCATCATCTGTCCCCGAGTCCACCACCCTTTTGGGTTCTTTGGTGGCTCCTCGGGTGTCCGCTCGGTCGGACCGCTCTCTGCCAGAAGGCACCATTGTGTCTTCAGCTCTGGCCACCGCCCAGTCTCGGGTTTTAGGGAAGAATTCTTCTTCAACCCGTAGTCCTGGGTATGCTGGGTTGCAGCTCAGTGTTGGCGATTTGTCAGAGGTGCACGCCACTGACTATGCCACACATGATGGTCTGCTTGCCCCTCAACCAGCTAAGCTGGAATCGAGGGAACTTGCAGCTTGGCCCGGTAAATCGGTGGACCAGGTGGTGTTCGGTCCCAAAGAACACCACAAGATGGAGAGACTGCTGCGTCTCTCCATCCAGATTCTGTCGTATATAGACTACTTGACGGTTTGTCTATATAGGGTATCCGACTTGCCTGAGGGTCGGATTACCGAGACAGAGCAGGCCGACATCCAGGACAGAGTGACCTCTGCCCTGAACGGGGCATTGAGAGCGCTGGCAGCTTTACAGGTGTCATCCCTCGTCAATGTCTTGTTGGCTAGGCGGTTTTCAGTTTTGAAAAATCGCCCGGTCGATGAGCCTTACCGTTCCAGACTGTTGACTGCCCCCTTCTCAGGGTCCACTCTTTTTGGAGGGGCCCTTCCTTCTGTTCAGAAGGATTTGAAGGAGGACTCGGTCGCCTCTGCACTTCTGGTGAAGAGGATTCAGGCTGAGAAGGCCAGTACCTCGCAGGGGTCAGCGCCTCCTAAGAAGAAGGCTAAACCTTCGGCTTCGCAGTCCTCTGCGCAGCCCAAGTATAAGCCTCCCTTCAAGGGCAACAAATGGAAGGGTAAGAAGGGTAAGAACCCTCCTGGGGGTAAGAAGAAGGGTTCCTGACTCTTTTCTTCCCTCCTTGGTCGTGTCAGACGACGAGTTTGGCCGGGAGGAATGCAGTCCTCTCGGCTCAAGCTTAGGTCCTTCTCCCGCAGGATTAGGCTTCGGGTCAGCAGACGATTCTCTTGCCTGGCAAGGTCTCGATCTGCCTCGACCAGATCTTCCTGTGGGGGGTCGTCTTTCTGCTTTCCTTCCAGAGTGGAAGGAAATTACGGAAGACGCATGGACCTTGTCTGTGATCAAGGAGGGGTTAGGCATTCCGCTAGTGCGGGATCCGCCCTTAGCGTCAGAGCCAATCTTTTTTCCTCCACCGGGGGATCCGGAAAAGGCTCTGGCGCTCCAGGAGGAAGTAAGGACCATGCTTTCCAAGGGCGCGGTCGAGGAGGTTCCTATGTCGGGATGCACTCCCGGGTTCTACTCCAGAATGTTTCTGGTTCGGAAGAAGTCCGGGGCGTGGCGTCCCATCATAGATCTAAGTGCCTTCAACAAGCACGTAGATTCTCCTCACTTCAAGATGGAGACTCCTCGGGGTATTATCGCCTCCGTGAGAGAGGGAATGTGGGCGACTTCAGTAGATCTAAAGGACGCCTACTTCCACATCCCCATCAAGAAGTCGGCACGGAAGTACCTCCGTTTTACTTGCAACGGAAAGGTCTTCCAGTTCCGGGCCATGCCGTTCGGGCTCACGACTGCACCTTTGGTTTTCACCAAGCTGCTGCAGGTGGTCGTGGGATTCCTGCACTCTCGAGGAATAGATGTTCACATCTATTTCGACGACTCCCTCATGCTCCACCTAGTGAGAGAGTCTCTGGTACAGGTCACCCGGTTGGTTCTGAAACTCTTACTCAAGGTCGGCTTCATTCCTTCCAGAGAAAAGTCGGAGGTTTCCCCATCTCAGGATTTTGTTTTTCTGGGGAACCGTTTCAATACGGTTCAGGGCATCGCCCTTCCACCGATGGAGAAGTTCGAGAAGGCCAGGGCTTTTGCTCTGACCTTTATCGGCCGGTCTCAAGTCCAGGTACGTTGGTTTCTCAGTTTTCTGGGATATCTCAACGCCCTGGCCGATGTGGTCCCCTTAGGGAGACTTCACATCAGGCCTCTCCAGATGTTTCTCCTTGCCAACTGGGTCCCTTCTTCAAGGGATTGGGAAGCCTTGCTTCCTCTGAACCAGTCGGTCAAGGAGTACGCACGCTGGTGGACTCATCAGGACAATGTTCTCCGAGGGGTTCCTTTGTCCAAGCCAGTTCCCACTATGACCCTGTACACGGATGCATCCATGACAGGGTGGGGAGCTTATCTCGACGGGCGTTGCCAGTCGGGGGAGTGGTCTGGGGAACAGCTCTCGGAGCACAGCAATGTGCTCGAGATGAGGGCTGTTCTGTTGGCTCTGCAGTCTTTTCGGGAGATCCTGCATTCCAAGGTGGTTTGTGTGGCTACGGACAACACTACGGTTGTCGCGTATCTGGAGAGACAGGGGGGAACCAGGTCTCACACCCTGTGTGCCCTCGCTATCCGCATTCTGCTTCTATGTCAGGAAATGCAGTTGACAATTTGTGTCAAGCATCTGCCAGGCAGGTTGAATGTTCTGGCGGATACTCTTTCCAGGCGCCGCCAGCCGGTTTTGACAGAGTGGCAACTGAATCCCTCGATTTTCGTGGGAATTTGTCAGGTGTGGGACAGGCCTCACATAGACCTGTTCGCCACTTCACTGAACAATCAGTTGCCAACGTTTGTCTCTCCGGTACCAGATCCAAGGGCTTGGGCCGTGGACGCTCTGTCTCTGGATTGGGAGGGAATGCATGCATATGCATTCCCACCCTTCAACATGGTGGGCAGGGTGCTGCAGAAGTTTCGGGAGCATCAGTGTTCCCTCCTCCTGATAGCGCCCCTGTGGCCGAGGCAGCCTTGGTTTCCGGAGCTTTTGTCGCTTCTGGTGGAAGAGCCCCTGGCTCTTCCTCTCAGAGCGAACCTCCTTCGCCAGCCTCGTTCCAGGACGATGCACTCTCGTCCGGAGATCCTCCACCTTCACGCGTGGAAGCTATCTCAGGAGGCCTCGCTCAGGCGGGCTTTTCTAGGGACGTGTCAGATCGCATCGCTCGATCAATTAGGGCTTCCTCATCTGCCGTCTACCAGTCACGATGGAAGATTTACTGTGATTGGTGTGTCGGCAGGAAGGTTGATCCGATCAAGGCTACTGTCCAGGTGATTGCGGACTTCCTTCTTTGGCTGTTTAGGGACCGCAATCTTGCCCCTGGCACTATCGCTGGTTATCGCACGGCCATTGCTAGTGTTCTCTCTGTTCATGGTAGGTCGGAGGTAGGCTCGTCCTCCTCTCTTTCTGCCTTGATTAGGGGGTTTGGGTTGGACAGGCCTAGGGTCCGGCAGTTGGCTCCGCAGTGGAATTTGCCACTGGTGCTCGAATCGCTGATGCGGGCACCTTATGAGCCTTTAGCGTCTGCCTCCTTGAAGTTTGTTACTTACAAGGTGGTATTCCTTGTTGCCCTGGCCTCAGGTCGAAGGAGGAGTGAGATTCATGCCTTGTCTTCTCACCCCTCTTGCCTCCGATGGTCCAGGAATTACTCTGCCGTTACCCTTCTCACTGATCCTGCCTTTATGGCTAAGAATCAGGTTCCTGGCTTCTCGCCCGATCCGATTAAGATTCCGTCTTTGACTGCCTTCGTTGGAGCTGAGGAACGGGATAGGTTGCTCTGTCCCTGTCGGGCGCTTAGGTTTTACCTCGATAAAACCAGGGGGGGGCGAGGTCCTCGATCTCGTCTGTTTTTGCCCATTAAGCAGGGTCAACAGGATATCTCTTCTCAGTCAGTGTCTAGATGGATCTGTCAGGTCATCAAGTACGGTTACGACCACTCGGATGATCAGGTTCGGGCGTTGTATAAGGTGAGAGCTCATGAGATCAGGGCCCTTGCTGCGTCATGGGCCCTCCTCAATGGGTCCCCCTTTCAGGAGGTCATGTCCGCAGCTTTCTGGCGCGGACAGACTACCTTCACGGATTTTTATCTCCGGTCCTTGGCCTCTCATTCTGATGGATTGTATTCCCTTGGACCGGTGGTGGTTGCACAGTCTGTGGCTGTTCCTCCACAGTAATTCAGTGATTTTAAATAGTATGCTATCAGGCACCACGGTGGTACACCTGCTCGTTTCACGGGGAGGTTTTCCATTTTTTAATTACTTTCGGGGCTTTATTAGGGGGGTTCCTTGAACCTTTTCCCTACCTTGAGCATGTCTCGAGTTTGTTCCGTCAGCCTGGTCTGCCTGGATTCGAAGCCTCCACTACGGTAAGACGAATTCGCATACTAAAGTTATGGTAATTATTACTGAAATGAAATTGAGGTTTTTGAAGTAAAACCAATTTTCATGATGTAATACTTACCATAACTTTATGGAGTCCCACCCTGTATTCCTCCCCTTGCCTCCTCATCCTGGCTGCCTTTAGGCTCCATAAAAGGGGGTTTGAGGAAGGGAGATCACTCCGTGGCTCTGTCATCGAGATAGAGGTTACGTCACGGTAGGGAGGTAGGGATATTTGAATCTTTTGTTTTTGGGCTACAAAGATGGGTGTAGGTATTGTATATGCATACTAAAGTTATGGTAAGTATTACATCATGAAAATTGGTTTTACTTCAAAAACCTCAAGTTAATCGGCGGAAGATAAAAAATCTGCATCGCCCTTTGATCGACGTGCACAACGAATTGCTCTCGTCTTTTATATATAAAAACAGCACATCTGAAAGCGACATTACCGGAATTCGGAAGGCAGAGCGCTTTCTCCTAAACAACTGCGAATATTGATTGTATAAAACTGTCAACAAAGTGTGATAAACAATATACGTGTATAAGGTTTATTTACCTCACATCATACAGGCTGTACGGGATACCTTTAATGAGCTATGAAGAAAAAGAGTGAATGGGTTGTGCAAGAAACATATTGAACTAAATACGGAAAAATTATGAAGTAAGAACACGTGACTGTAAACTGATATTGGATTAGAATGAAAACACCCCCACCCCACTTTGTTTAAGAAACATACTTGCACATAATAAATATACATTATCGTCAAAACACAAGACACATAATCAGTACCCAAATTTGACAACAACAGGTACTGACGACAACCCAAAACAAAAGAGAAAGTCACCATGCTACCCGAAGGGCAAGAACTTTTTAGATTCCATGTGGCAGTACCTGTCATGATGTCTCCCGACTAGTTCGGGAAAGTATGGAGGTCACCATCGATCTAACATATGTAATATAAGCTTCCCAAATATAAAAATATAAGTAGCTAGCGTCAAAGGAAAAATCCGAAATAGAAAAATATAAATAGTTACCGTCAAATTAAGCTTCTGAAAGAGAAAACTTTGAGTAGTTACCGTCAAAGTAAGCTTCTGAAAGAGAAACTTTGAGTAGTTACCGTCAAAGTAAGCTTCTGAAAGAAAAAACTTTAAGTTGTTACCGTCAAAGTAAGCTTCTGAAAGAGAAAACTTTGAGTAGTTACCGTCAAAGTAAGCTTCTGAAAGGGAAAACTTTAAGTTGTTACCGTCAGAGTAAGCTTCTGAAAGAGAAAACTTTGAGTAGTTACCGTCAAAGTAAGCTTTCAAATATAAAACACTGGCTAAGTAACATCATTGATCTACAGGAAGCCTATATTTAGAAAAATACTGGTTCTTATGACAAGCTGCGGAAGAGCGAATTAATCGTGGTACGTAAATTCAAAAAATAAGAGAGAATGCATTGTTACTTTTGAAGAAAGAAATTTCACGCTCGTAAATCTAGTGTGGTGGTAAGGTTCACATTATAGTCAAACTATAGGTGAATAAAAATACACGAAAATGGAAAAGAGGAATCAATAGGAATGTTTCATTTTAAGTTCAGGAGAATTAATGAAATGCCACCAGAGAAAGGGAGAGAGAGAAAAAAAAGCACGAGAAATACAAAAAGGAAGCACGAAAAGACAAAGGAATGAAAACAAAATAAAGCATATAATGCAAAATCGACCGAACTGTACCAGAAACATGGAGACATGAGTTTACTATGTGTACTAAGCTTACGTCTAACGTCGTAATAAAGTAATCGATTAGAAAGACGAGGACGGATATTAACACGTGGACTACAAAGCAGTGAATATACCAGGAGAGATTAAAGGCACTATTTTACTGTAGGTTCTTACTTTGTTTGTTTATTCCTAACGATCGCCATTTTCTAATGAAATACTATTGGTATTATATACATGTAGCAGTATCCGTTACAAAGACAACAGAGCACGTCAGGCGATGTTGTACTTAATTAATTAATTAATTTTAGTTTGTCCATAGAATATCTGAGACTAAAATTTCTAATTAGGATATAACAACGTGTTTGCTTAGATGATACTATCCACCATTAATGTGCTTCATCTGACGCATCTTCGATTGAATAAAGACATCGCAACACATCATCAAAGCTGTTCCTCATTTGACTAATAGAAGCCTGCGTAATGCAATAACGTATGTAGCAGTTTGAGCGGGTATGCCCGGATGTTCTGTATCGTAAAACGGTCATTTTCCCCTAACTGTAGTCTTAATTAACGATTATATACTGGGTATAAAAGAAACTGCTCTAACAAACACAGACACGCTGTCCGTTCATCAGTGTAATGCGTATCTCGATGCCAGCGTTCTTGACCTTGAGAGTTAAGTAATCTTAATATTAGGTAAAAACGTCTCTTAGGAACTTGAACTGCCACTCATAATTCACATTTCATTACGTTGACGAACAGCAAAAGCTCTCAAAAAAGCAAAGGTGTCAACGCAACCAAACAGCCAATGGTATTAACATGGCCCGAGGATTCTGAGTAACTCTTGACGAAAAGTGGAATTGATTGTATTTATTTGACACTAAGCAGCAATACATGCTATTTAAACACTGAAGAAAATGTGTTGTCGGAGCATGTTTCGTGTGGTCCTGGTGCTGTTATGGCTTTGTTGTGATACAAAAGCAATCGAAAATGTCACATCGTATGATGGTTCTACGGAAACATCGACAACTTATTCAAAGTCGGAAGAAAACAACGTTTCAATAACTTGCAAGCAGGTCACCTCGACTAATACAAGCACAATCAACAGAGAAAAGTGCACATTTACCAATGATACGAAGCGCTCCCAGGTCGTGGACAAGACAACATTACCGTCGCCTATAGATTATGTTGGATATGTGGTAGTGCCCTTGTTTCTGGTGCTGGGGATTTGTGGCAACACTGTGACAATTATAGTGATGCAAAGTAAAATGTTCCGTTATATGACGGTCAGTGTCATTCTCACAGCTTTGTCGATATCGGACACGACGCTCATTGTCCTGCTGCCATTCAACAAGGCCTTTGTAAGGAAACTTCTTGGGTTGGATGTGCGCGCTCTCTCAGAGTCGGGCTGTAAAGCTTTCTTTTGCTTCTTTCGTTCGGCAAAGATGACGTCATCTTGGTTTGTTGTGTTCATCAGTTTGGAACGTTTCTTCGCGGTGTGGTTTCCGTTAAAGATCAAAGTCATATCAACAAAGAAAAACGCATACATCGCCATTGCCTGTGTCCATATCACAATATACTCGCTGAATGGAGTTTGGACATTCTCGTCAATTTTGAAAAACGGGGTCTGTATCCCGAACGTGTCAATCCCAGGCAAAGAGAAACTGACAGAAGGATTTTTATTGGCAGGAACAACAATCTACTCTATAATACCGACATTTATTCTCCTCGTCCTTACACCGTTGACGATTCTGAAGTTATACAGACAGCAGAAAACGAGAGAAATCTTAGCCCAATCTGTCCATGCGAGGAACGACACTGCCAAGACAACGCTGATGTTGTTGGGAGTAAGCATAGCGTATGTTTTCCTTGTTGGGCCCATCACAATTGCCCACTCCGTGGCATTCTTCCGAGAAGAAAACATATTCGAATCAAGAGACCCGGAAGTCGTCACCTTTAGAGAAGCGTCGCAAGTGATGGAACAGCTTAATTACGCAATTAACTTCTTCCTGTACGTGATCTGCAGTAAGAGTTTCCGCGACCGCTGTAAGTACGTATTGAAGTATTCCTGTACACGATGTGGACGACACGAGACAAACGCTACAGGTCACATGACCCCCGCTTACTTAACGAATCCTAACGTCGGCCAACATCCATTGTCCCGATCTTCACAAGGAACAAACCTCAGTAACACTTGACCAGTCGTTTGATGCATTAACATTTTTGTAAAAAACATTTAGAAGTTTTATTATACACTGATTATACACGAGTATGTTTTATATAGTAAGATACTTTAGTCGTTATATAATCAACACACTGTAGAGGGATCAACTAATGACTAAATTACCATGTACCACCTGGACTAACCTTTAAAAGTGAGTCAGTGAGTGTAATTGTTTTTTATTGTCAAAAAAAAAGTGTTTCTGGTTTTATTTTATCATATCAGAAACAGTGAATATTTGTTTCCTCACATCAGAATCAGTGAGTATTGTTATGTTTGTTAAACAGAATAACTAAGTACAGTATTTCTGTCTTTGAAATGTGTGTTGTTCTCTGTTGAAAGAACTTTGCTCACAGTGGGACGATATCACGAGCAGGTATATATTCTACAGCAAAAATGCAGGACAGGAATATTATTATATTCTTAATCAACCCGTGTTAGCATGCTGTAAAATTCTTAAAGCAATACAAATATAGATCCATATTTAAAAAAAGAAAAATCTTAAAATAAATATTGTTAATCATTTTATAGTTTTCGTTACAATACCTGTCAGTGGTACTTTTACCGTAACAATTAGTACGTAATGTTATTCTAATAATATTTTTAATTAGTATTTGTCCCTTAATCGCGTCGTTTTTGCTTTCAAAACAGTCCTATTCATCGAGCTGAAGAAATTTGTTTCGTTAATATTCTACAATTGCAATTTACTATTTAAAAATTGTAAAGACTTTCAAATGTTCAAAATGTACAATGCGGTAACTTTATACAATAAAAAAATAAATGCAGCTATTTGGTTGACAATTTCTTTTTTGCTATTTTTTTCGGTTAATCATTTATATGGTTACGATCAGCTTGCGATGAAGGCGAAAAAGGGAAAAAATAAGTTCGTGAGAAATGATGGTAAATGAGGTATATGATACCAAGAATATGTCGTTTTGCTTGATCGATGATACTGGCAAATGCTTCGTTTTGACTGACAGCGGCTTGCAAAAAATAAACCTTCGAAACTCTTATCATCAATTCTCATAGACTTAAACAGATGATCTTTTCACCTCTCTTGCCAAACTATATTTGTCGTATCCTCAATTTGTGTAGTTCCTGAACAGCAAATTCAGACTGACTGGCCGAAAACCAAACATTTCTTATCTCGGATGCTATTTTATCAAAGTGATCATCCTTCAGGAAAAGTTGAGAAATGCTAATATAGTAGTGATTGATTTTGATAGATATCTATGTTAGTACTGCTTTGATTGATTGTACATTAAAAAAATGATTTTATTTTATTTGCTTGGGTATTATTGAAATTATTAAAATGAATACGATGATTTTCCTAATATAAATATGTCTCTATCGATTAAATAGAAACCAATATGCTTTCATTTATAAATTCATTTGACGAGAACGCAAGGGCGATAACTATGACGTACATACTGCTTTATAGTTAAGATTGTCAACGCATTATGAACATTTATTCACACGTACAATAACTAGGTAAGTTTGAATTTAGACTAAATAATATATTCTAATAACAATCGAAATTCGAGGTATTGTATCAAATATGATGAACAGTAATAAGAAATCAAAATCAATTTCATTCTGCGTTTACGTTTTTTAAATAATATACAATATATTTGTTTAATTTAAACGATTGTGTTGAAACGTGTTACATTGTGTGATGGTCTAAAATATTGCAACAAAACACAGACACAAATACAAAAAGCGTCATTACAGGAGCACAAAATAAATAAAAATAAAAAAACATAGAGTTAACGTAAATACACATCAACAGCAACACATGTAGGAACGAGAGAACCCAAAGAAATAAAATATTGAGCAAACAAAAAAACGGAAGGCAACACCAGCTGGTGAAAGGTAAGTGTTATCTGTACCAATATCAAACAAAATATTACAGATATAAATGTAATTTTTGTAATTGTTTAATTTGTACCAAAATTACATTTGTAAGTACACATACACGAAACAGACACAAAGAAAAGGGTGCGTGACTGACATGTAATCGTACTACAAGCGTTATCTTTAAACTGAGATATTCCTTTTGATAAGAGCACTTGATCGTCGTCAACGTTGAGAGCGTTATAAACACTTCAGATCTTGTTGGTATCACATCTATACTATCCACAATGAAGGTTGTCAGTGTACTGTTATTATGTGCGTTAGGTAGCTATGTTGCTGCTGAGGACAGTAACGTAGATCTAGCCAACAGACTGCAAGCACTCGAGAACGAACGTGTCCAGCTGGAGGCGGAGATCCAACTCTACAGAGAAAAGGCCAAGCATCTACTGGATATCTTCCGGGACGTTCTACACGAAGATGAGGCTCCTTCGTCCTCTTCGGATCAACCAATCACAAAAAGACAGTTAGGTAAAGAATTGTGTTAGTGTGAAATGATTTATTGTTGATCCATTTACATACCTTTTCTATTTATGTGTATATATGTATATTATGATACGAAATGTGACAACTGCATGTTTTTGTTTTACTCCCGTGGCATACTAAAGTATCGTATATTTCGTAAGGTTTGTAGCATACATATGCTATCCCCTGTATAAACACTTCCTTAATAATATAAAGTTTCTCTCAGGAAGCTTATCAGAATATTAAAAATGTGAAATAATTTTTCTCTCCGTGGAGATTTTGTTTCTAAATTACCGGCATATGTGAGAGGTTAAACGTTATGTCTGGTCTTGACTAATAAAGGCGACATGGATCTAAAATTCGGATCAATTACGCGATCGAATTAAAAATTACTGCTTCATTGTGTGTAAACGATTGTTAGCGTTGTTCTATGATATTATGTGGGTAGGGAACTATACAATAAAGGTATGTGGCAACCCAAAGTGCCACTAATGTTACACTAATAATTACCACAAAGATATGTAGACATTTATTGTTTCATACAGGTCGCCATAATCGTACATAAAATATATGGTTTTTTTTTTTAACACAGCTTGTAACACCGCGGCGTCCCAGATCGCCTTCCACGCAAGACTTGCTTCCCAGAAGGTATTCAGCTCCATAAACGAGGATATTGCATACGATGTGGTCCACACCAATATAGGGAATGGCTACAACAGCTCCACCGGTATCTTCACAGCCCCTCGTCAGGGCAACTACCAGCTGATGGCCAGCGCCATGTCCACCGACGGCAACTCGACTGACATCGAGATGGTCCGGTCCTCACACTATCCCTTTACCATTTGCAACACCCATGCCGGTACTTCACACTCGTCCATGGGACTCTGCGTCGCATTCGTCACCTTAGAAGAAAACGAGAACGTGCGCGTGCGGCATTATCTTCACACAAACCAGACACTGGCAGGTGGAAAATACGCATCCTTTTCTGGACACCTGATATAATAACTGATTAAATTAAATTATGATTATGTAATTTTACAATTGAGTAAAGATTATTGATTGTTTCAGTATGGCTGTTTGTTTATTGATCTCTGAGTCTCTAGTAGTATAATATTAGATAATATTAAAACATCTAATGTACGACGATGCAAAGGAAGAGTGCAATCAGGGTCGCCTGGTGGCTATACATTCACTCTCTTTAAATAGACTTGGTGGATTTTGCCATCATGATATGGCGTTAAATTAAGGTTAGCTCCGAGACCATCAGAACTATGAGGAGGTAGAACGGTTGAGCAAACTCAAAAATTGCCTCATTTTGACTACATATTTTTCTCTCTCTTAAAGCCTTTAATTAATAGGTGGTTGGTTAGTCATAGTGATACGGCTCTTAATATCTGTACTTTGTCGGTTACCATTCCGAAGCGTTTGTAGTAGCATCTTTACCTAATCTGGAGAAATGAAAAGTGGACATAATTTCTTAAAAACTTTCTTTGAACATTTCTAATTATAATTGATTCTTTGCATTTTTGTACATCGCAGCAAAATCAAAAGCTGCAATGAATTATTTGATCAAGGGCCTGAGTGAAGAGTATCCTAATTTAACCGAATTGAGGTAAAAAGTGGGGTTTTTCGTGTTCAACATCGACGACGTCAATTATATCAACTGACATTTTATTTTCAACTTTTGCGTTTTGCTAAAAACTGTGCAGTTTCAGTATCGTGTGAAGTACCCATTGCTCTCATATTCATGCATACTGTGTGATCATGAATGTTTACAATTCAATACAAAGTAGATAAACACAGTACCATATAGACGAGTAACTATGACGACTTTCGTAGATTTGAAACTCTTCTAAATACTTTCAGAGTTGTGATTAAGGAACTAAACATATTCATAACTCTATGTTTTGTTTTCAACTACCTCTCTTAAGTCGTAATATTTTTCTTCATCATCAGTGCCAATAACTTTCAATACAAACAGCACGGCAGTACACGTCGCTCCCTTTATACGTAGTAGTAGGCAACAACATAAATCTCCCAGGTTATAGTTAAATTTCAAGTTATCTCCGAAGATATATTTAAATGTCAGATTATCTCCGTGGATATTGTTAAATGTCAGGTCATCTCCGAGGATATATTTAAATGTTAGGTCATTTCCGAGGATATATTTAAATGTCAGGTCATCTCCGAGGATATAGTTAAATGTCAGATCATCTCCGAGGATATATTTAAATGTCAGATCATCTCCGAGGATATATTTAAATGTCAGGTCGTCTCCGAGGATATATTTAAATGTCAGGTCATCTCGGAGGATATATTTAAATGTCAGGTCATCTCCGAGGATATAGTTAAATGTCAGATTATCTCCGAGGATATATTTAAATGTTAGGTTATCTCCGAGGATATGTTTAAATGTTAGGTCATCTCCGAGGATATGTTTAAATGTCAGGTCATCTCCGAGGATATAGTTAAATGTCAGATCATCTCGGAGGATATATTTAAATGTTAGGTCATCTCGGAGGATATATTTAAATGTTAGGTCATCTCCGAGGATATATTTAAATGTCAGATCATCTCCGAGGATATGTTTAAATGTTAGGTTATCTCCGAGGATATATTTAAATGTCAGGTCATCTCCGAGGATATATTTAAGTGTTAGGTTATCTCCGAGGATATATTTAAATGTCAGGTCATCTCCGAGGATATGTTTAAATGTCAGATTATCTCCGAGGATATATTTAAATGTCAGATTATCTCCGAGGATATAGTTAAATGTCAGATTATCTCCGAGGATATAGGTAAGTGTCAGATTATCTCCAAGGATTTAGGTAAATGTCAGATTGTCTCTGAGGATATAGTTAAATGTCAGGTTATCTCCGAGGATATAGTTTAATGTCAGGTTATCACCGAGGATATGAATCAGTATATACAAGCAATTGGTAGTTCACACGGTACTGAAACTGCCCATTTTTTGCCAGAACACACAAGTTGAATAGAAAAGATCAGTTGATATTATTGACTAGTAAAACTGTCACAATATGATATTGCATTTCCCAATAATGCTAAATTAAACCTTGATTTCCTTTGCATTACTGATTGCGACACACCTGTCTTCTACGCACGCCTGTTTAAAGCACAGCATTTCAAGTCTGACGGAAGAGCAAGTCAAGTGATTATTAAGTATGACATAACTTACTCAAAATAGATCACATAACTAGATCATTTCATGTCATGAACAAAAAGTAAATTTGTATTATTCAATAAGTTTGTTTAATAATTCATAAATGTATTTGAAAGAATGGTAAGCCTTAGAATAACAGAAATGCAGAAGGCGGTAAAGAACACGATAAAAGCCATGCTTCCTTGTAGTTTCTTCTCCCTTTATTTGTTAGCGTATTTGTTCGTATATAATATATTCTACTCTCTTGTCAATACACAACACACCCTTCCCCAAAGGTTCTACAAAATTAATATATAAAAACGATGGATTAAGAGTTGTGATATAAAATTAAAGTTAAGGATCTAAGAAAGGTCCGTTTCAAAAATACCCCTTCGTGTGGAAAACACGTGTTGTTTATTAACAGGGAGCATTCCTTGGTCCACAGGTGACATTACTGATTTTGTCAGTTCTTATACTCTGGGATATTTTACATCTGTAGGTCACCAGCAGTGTTCGACATTGCAAAAGGAGTTCACCTTATTAAGTCAGCGATGACCTAGCCCAGACCCGTGTTTCAAGGTACCGAGATAAGAATACCGAGAATTTCTAATAGATTGACTGTCTATTGTACTTTATCTAATAGATGTATACTGTAAAAAAAATACGTATTACGAATTTCAACTGATTTTCAAGAGAATTGATGAATTGCGCACCCACAAAAAGAAACTATAAGTATAGAAACTTCAATTCGAATTCGACTTACAAAATTAGAGCGTAACTGGTTTATTTGATGTGTGTGTGTTGGTGTTTTTGAATTATATTTGTAATCGTGCCTGATACGTCTGAAGAGCGAAGATTGGAACATTATATTTGTTTATTCCGGATGGTTATAGATTGTAGAATACATTACTTTAATTGTATCGCCACTGTCATTATTGCTATTTAAATGGATAAATTATTTTGCTAAATCAAAGCTTGTGACTTTAATCCTTATACTTTTCACGTAGCTACCCCTTTATTTATCTTTGTAAATGTTGAATGCAGTTACTATTTTTATGATACTCACGAAGTATATAGATATTTAAAATTTTAGATAGATTTTCAAGGATTTCAAAGTAATCATTAAAGCTACTCATGAATGTTCATGCATTGGATGTCTTGTAAAATGTTACATTGTAATAAAATAAATACAAAATGAATACATTATAAGCTGTTTATTTGGGAGTAAAATGCACTTAATCTCTTGCTATCAAATGTCCAGAAAACGACGGATAATTATAGCCACCATAAATGTAGGTTCCTCTACCACTGTAATGACGTACGAATACGTCATCACCGGTATTCAGATGAACCATGGAAACACACATGCCGATTTCCATGTCAGGGGCTCCGGCATGCGCACGACATAACATCCGGTTATTGAGGACCATTTCAACATCGACGTAGTAACCGGTGTAGGCGGAAACAGTTGCTATAAACTCGTAGAGACCAGGCGCGGTCGCCTTGAACACGCCGAAGTTTGAATCGTAGGCGTTCCCGACGTTTGTGATGACTGTGTTATACACGATCGTCTGCTTTGGGCTCATGATGCTGTACGAGGTTGATAGGGTGGCATGAAACACCAGAGGGTTGGAAGCACGGGAGGAAGTTGTACTGGATGGGGCAAAGGTTGTCAGTATTTCTGTAAGAGACCAAATTATAACAGATGTAAACTTTATAAAATCAGCGGTTATTGGGAAATATAACACTTCACGATATGACACAAATAAAATATAAATATTACTTTATTATAACTCTTTGGAAAAGAATACATTCGACAACCTACAGAAATGGCAGATGTGTGGTAAAGTTGAACAGCTTCAAAACAATATATATCGTATGATTTGGCTCAATAACTGTTTCTTGACTAACCTCAAACAAAATATCATACAAAGACCTTGAAAAATACGTCGAACGATAATGATTCTGAAAGATACGTTTTTTAAAAAAAAATTTTCAACAAAATACAATTTTACGTAATATATATGTAGCAGAGAAGAAGTATATTCAGAGCTCAAAGACTCAATGCGTTGAAATCAATATTTTTATTTATGTAAGTAATTTGCAGATATCGATACTGTCGGGCTTTTACAAAACCTCTCGTGGAAATCTGATTTGTCGAGACACATTTATATTTCTAACAGTCAAACAAAAATAAGCTAGTGGAAGAGTGCTTTACAAGGATGCACGTACGATACTCTGCACCCTTCCAGACATTGCATACCATTTCTGACGAGTAAATACACAAATGTTTTGTTGATTTTTTCCCCCGAATGATTTGTGTACAAAATTTATTACACATTTGAAACCTCTGAATTTGTTGGCATACATGTATAATGTATATGATTTTCTGTTTTTGCTTTTTTTATCATAATGATTAACATTTTATATCAAAACAGCTAAAGGTCTACTAAAATCAAACTTGAGGAAAACATTTTGTGTCTCCCTCTTTTGGAATTAAGAATGAAATACAAACCGCTTTAAATACCAAAGTTTAATATATAAATGCTATTTAAAATTAAGTTGGATGAATTAACAGTATTGTAAGATCAATTAAAGTACAGTATATGATTTGCCAGAAAAGTGTATCGAAATTGTTGCTTCGAAAAAACATAGAAGATATGTGACTAAATAGCATTCTCGAATTAAAAATATATGGTTTTGTTGCGTTATACACGACAGAAAGTAAAAACACTAGGAAATGCTTAAAATATATTTTCTGTGTTTAAAAATCTTAATAAAAATGCCACTTTGGGAAAGATATATGGATAGTTTATGTCTTTTGTCCGTTTACTTATTATTTTGGCAAACATAACCACAATAGCCTGACCTTTGAAGTTCAGTGAGAACAATTATTTTGTTATTAAGCAAATCATATGGTCATATTCCCTCTCCAAATAAGTAGGTAGGAAGTATAATATATTACTTTTCAAAGCGGTCAAATAGTCTAGTTTTACCATATTCTTGATCGCAAATAAATTGCCAAAAGAAATAATGATTTTCCGCAAGTTTATAATAATAAAATGCATCAGTAAAAACAAAAAGATTCTGTTAATATCAGTTTCATGTGTCGGCTATTTTTAGTGGATTATTTCCAAGCTACATTAGATATTATCATTTTAAGTCTTTAGTAATCGTTTTCATAAATATACGTTAATAATATCAAGTTTGGTATATATGTTTACTATATTGATAGGGTAAGCTATTCATAAGTTGGGGTAATTATACATAACTCTTGCGTTATCCTATTCATCAAGACTTTATAATTATTCTACGTCAATCAAATATATTGCAAAATAGTTTTTTTTCTGTATTTTTGGTTTTATTATATGAAATATTATCAATTAAAACAGATTTTTTTGTTTGCAGTAAATATTTAAGATCGGCAATATATATCAGCACAAATATAGATACATGCACGATTTGTCAGTATGGATAGTAATAATGATGTATTTTAATAGTACCTTTTGGGGACTGTTTTTGTTTAATTTCTGGCAAAAAAAAACCCTGCTCAATGATTTAATATATATCTTGTATAGAATACTTTTTAATACGAAATCCATGTAAAAAGTATAAATCATTAATTCTTACAAAATCATTTTCCACCTTGACAGCACTTGTAATTATATAATATCCTTGCTATTGCACGCTTAATTATCTTAATTCTATATGTGCGATTTTCTAGCAATAATACCTCGATTACATATAGGCCTTCTCATCAAATTATTATGACGAATGGTTATCAAGAGATATTTTAGTCACCGCCAACAGAAAAGAAAAGGAAAGAGTACTTAGCATAACAGTAATACAGATTACCAGTGTTACAACGGGACAGAAGCACAGGTTTACTATCAAATCTTCTACAGCGACCCAACGTTAGTCGCCTCAAACGATCTAGTAGCATCGTGTTGAGCTATCGGTAACCAATACAAGTATATATACTTAGATTCCATTGTTATTTTATATTGTTCTATTCTAACATTGTATTTATCAACTCACAATATGGGTATTACTTTATTATAAAACAAGTCAACAGGCGTAATTTGATATAAATCATCAAATTACACAGATTCCTAAATACGCTATACGCATAATCAAAATTTGGCTCTTTAATATAATAAAAAAAAGATGAAATAATCTTACGTCTTTTGTTGACCTCATCTTCCGGTTGTTTTTCGGTGTCGACTTCCGGCTCCGCCTGGTCTTCGTCGATTGCCTTAACAAGTTGTGCCTTAGCCCTGGCTTTGTCGAGCAGTTGTTGTAATTCAACACCATTTTCATTTATCAAACTCTCAAAATTCTCATACAGAGCTTCAAGTCTGTCTAACCTATCAGATAATTCACTATTTGAAACAGAACCCTTACATGTACCTAGGACACAAAGAAAGATCCCCAACAGAACTGTGACGGCCACCATTTTGAAATTCTAGATCAGAATAGATATTTTAGTTCAATGTTCGTGTATGTTGTGTTGGTGACCTTGGCCTTGTCACTATCTTACAGAGATAAGTTTACAGCAAGACCCGTTAGTAAGCGCCAACCATTCCCTTCATATAAAAGTATGTCACGTCTATCGTAAACAAGTCCCCGACTCTTCACTCTTCCTTACATGAAATATTAGAACACCCCAATCCAAGGCTTCCTCGTATTATCTTCTTAACGTAAACGCGTGATGCAAAATATACAAGAAGAGTATATACATAGATATTGGGAAACACATATTATAGCGTAGAAAATTGATCGCAAATAGATAAACATGGACATTTTTTAACTCACATATATTTACTCAGACATTTACTAGGGTTATTGTTAATTGTATTAATTGAAACCATTGACTATTTGCTGAAGATTGCAACAACAATCTATTTCTTCGATATTTTACATCGATGTGTAAAAAATACGGGTCATTGTTATATATTCTCCTTGTTTGCAACAAACTTTCTAGATGCACGAAACGAGATATATTTTATAATTGAACACTTGAATTGATTCGTAAAAGAAATCTTATTTGAACATCAGATAAAATAATATTTCTTTGGGCACGTTGACGTCTGTAGAGGTACACACGTTTTTATTATTATATTACAGATTTATTGTATCGGTACAGATAAATCATCTGAAATTGACCAAAAAATGCCTTTATGGGGATTTAGCATATATTTCCTTAAATGTTTGGAAGATGCAAACATTTCAAAACCAATCCATTCAATATACGAAAGTTGAAGAAGTAAGTTCTCAAGATAAATAATTAGACTTTAAACATGAGCAATGGTAAAATAATCACCAATTAGTACTTTTTACTGTGTTGAATCCCAGCGGAAACCAATAAGAGATAAGAAATATTGTTTTAATCGTCAAAAATTCAATATTTTCTTAGTAAATTCTTTGACTTAATTATCCTGCGCGGACATTTAATTCAGCATATGTAAACATATTCCCATGCTATATAAGTGTACGTGTGTACTAGACATGACAATGCTCCGTAGGTCAAGCATCAAAACCGTTTGTGTTGTTCAAGATACAAATAATTCTTCATTTAGTTACAAATTTTATTTCATATTAGTTAACAATATCTGCACTGATCAAATGCCCTGAGAAGGACGAATAACCATTCTGTCCACTCAAATGTGTCCCGATTCCATTCAGATGACGAACAATGATATCATCATCTTTGGTAGCGTGTACAATTGCCACACACATACCAATACCCTGGTCAGGTGTGGACGCATGTGCTTTACACAGGGTGGCAGCATTCTTTACCAGCACCACATCAACAAAGTGGTCTTTAGCAGCTGCAATAGTTACTATGAATTCATAAAGCCCACTGTACGGTACCTTGAACACTCCAAAGTTACTGTCGTAGGCTTGACCGATATTTGTGATTACCCGTTCGAACACAATCACCTGTTTGGGGCTCATAATTGGATATACTGTTGCAAGAGACGCCTGGAACACAACCGGCGGTATGACTCGCTCCGTTGTAGTGGGTAAAGTTGTTGTTGTCGGTGTTGTTGTTGTGGTAGGAGTTGTTGTAGTTGTCGTCGGTGTTGTTGTTGTGGTAGGAGTTGTTGTAGTTGTTGTCGGTGTTGTTGTGGTAGGGGTTGTTGTAGTTGTTGTCGGTGTTGTTGTGGTACGGGTTGTTGTAGGTGTTGTGGTTAAAGTTGTTGTAGTTGTAATTGGAGTTATAGTAGGAGTTGTAGTAGGAGTTGTAGTAGGAGTTGTTGTAAGAGTTGTAGTAGGTGTTGCTGTAGGAGTTGTAGTAAGAGTTGTAGTAGGAGTTGCTGTAGGAGTTGTAGTAAGAGTTGTTGTAGGAGTTGTAGTAGGAGTTGTAGTAGGAGTTGTAGTAGGAGTTGTAGTAGGAGTTGTTGTTGAAGACGTGGTTGTAGCAAAGGTCCCAGTTGTTGGCGATGCTCTTTTTCTTAATGTTGTTGTTGGTGAAAACAATATGGCTATAGAAACACCCGCAGGGACACGCTCCTCTCGTTGTTTTGTCGCATATGGAGCAGGCACCTTGTCTCCTCTTGTTCGAATGAAGTTCCTTTTTTCTGTAAATAGCAAATATGAGAAAAAAACCAGGCTGATATGTATATTAACAATGACAAGCAGCACCATTATCACATATACACTATGATAAGCATCTTTCGTGTCTTAATGCACAAACTAACATTACGAATATTCTTGGGTATGCTTAATGCATCAATTGTGGAACGTATAGTAAACCTATTTTGGTATTTGAATTATATACATCTAGTGACATTTGTTTACTTAAACATGTGATGCATTAAGGCGACATTGGGTTAGTACAATAAGGGTATACCATACGTCCCACAATTGATGCATTTAGCATGCATATGTTTATACTTAATGTTATTGTGATGCATTAAGACACGTTGATGGGGTCTAACAAGTGAATAAGTCATTTAGAGAGGAAAGATGTCGAAGCTTCGATTTTGATATTTTATTTCAACATCTTAAGTACATATGTCTAACATTAATAATGTCATGGAAGTCGGCTGCCTTCAAGTGCATTCTTGAATATTACATTTTTAAGCCACTGGAATTAAAACCATCATATATGTTTTATTACTTTTGACACTTGATTTGAGCTTAAATGCCTTGCAAATATTTGTCGTGTGTATTAAAAAAAGTCCCGGGTTCGACTCCTAGAGGAGGCATTTAAAAAATAATGACCTCTGTTACATTGATAAGAATGTAACCAGTTGATTATCAAATATTACAGTTTACGAAGCCCCCCTATAGATATATGCCGTCACAACTAGGTGTTCCAGTATGATTTCCATATGCAAAAAAACTTCGATAATCTTGTCAGTGCACCCATTATCGATATACAGCTGACACTTATATTGGCCATACTTCAAAATTTGAGAAAAGAAGCATACATTCATTCGATGATTATGTAAACTATTTTTCACTGCGCGCAAAGTTCATTCATAAATAACCATGGGCTATTTCACTGTATCTTCAGCTTGTGTGGGGCTTTCAACTACAATAAAGATGGCCCCAAAATAGCTATAACATTAAGATGTCATTGTTGTGTGAAGATGCTCTATGATGCATTGCCTTGCACTTACACACTGAGTGTGGTTTAGTTTCTATTTATAGTGATAGGAAAGCTAAACCACTATGATCTGAATATTACGATATATGTGTTTAATGATGTAACAATAGCTGTGCGACTTAAGCATATCAATTAGCAAATTATCATCACCAGCAAATACTACCCGACTTGACTCGTCGCCGTAAATATTGTGATAGGAAGATAGTTAATTACTTAAGACCGTTATTTGTCGGGTGTATTAAAAAAAGGATAATTTTCTTTAAAACAAAAAAATGATTATCCAACTGGAATTATGTTTACATGATAAGTGTCAATCAATATGGAACATATATTAAATACATATACATGAGAAAGTTAAAGGCGAACGTTCACAAACCAAACACATACACGCACAGGAATATATTCTACCTTCAAGGTGACCTTTCATTGACCCTTCCGTACATGCGTCTTTGATAGTCTGGATATAATCTTCTATCTCTAGGAGTTCCTTCTCCAGAGAATCGTACGAACTCTCCAAATCTTCTAGTTTACCTAATGAATCATGGTGATCTGCCAAATTGCTAAAAACACACGGCAATATTACACAGAGGTAGCAAATGATCTTTGAAACCGATTTCATTATTCACTTTAAGATATCACAATATTTGGAGTCGATGTTTAACAAATTACAGATAGGACAGAAAGATTATGCCTATTGCGGTCTTATCGGGTCAGGTGACTAAGCACACACATACAATCTGCCCTTTTGTTACCATTTAATAATTGGGATTGTCATAAGTTCAAAAAAAAATTAAAGCGAAACGTGTACGTGTAAGTAAAGAATGGTCTGTTAATGGGAGTATAATTATATAAGTCGCAATAAAATTTAGCGAAAAAAAATGGATTGATTATAAGAAACTTTTAATGAAGAGGTTTTTTTTTAAATAAAATAAAAAGTAAAGCTTCGTTTGATTTATATTGAGAGTCTTTTTTAAAATTGAATTTTAATTTTAAATGAAATATGAAATATTTCGTCTCCAAATTGATGGCACCTTTAAACACATGCGCAATTTCTTGGAGATTTTCTCATGCAAGTTTCAACTTTGGCAATGTGGTCATTTTTTTATTTTTATTATACCTGTCGACAGTCAAAACTTAGTAATAATTCGTAAGGTATGTTTAACCTAAACGATATACTTTTTGCATAATGAAAATGATGTTTGAATGTACCCGTATTTCTACTTTTTACATGTCTAGTTTGACAGATGGTATAACATAAGCATATCGCTTTATCATGAACGTTCTGATGTACCTTTAAAGCCTCTTTTACTACCTTTTCATATGGTTTATTGACATGCAAAATATATAACCAATACTTGCTTATTTACGCAACAATCTTTTAACATTTTTGAAGATCTGCCCATGAAACCAAATTTTACTGAACGATATTCGATTTCCAAAACTATTTTTATATTCACTTAAAACTCTTTGTTTTGGTTCTGTTTGAATTCATTGACAGCTTCCACCTAGAGGAATATTACTTAAAAGCTTTTAAAGATGTTGTCAATCGTCTCGACATTACGCCAAATCAGCAGACCGTCTTTAAAACAATTAATTCAAAATTGATATTAGAAAATGTAATGGACTGTATATTGACATGTTTTTATGTTTATACTAGTTTAGCCTTTGGTTGATAGACTATCACTATCGTACCAAAATATTTAAATTCTCTACGACAAAATGTTTAAAATTCAGTGAATAAAGAATTGTACTCTATATATCACTGATCAGATATAATATGGTTATTAATATCAGCAATTTTATTATTTTTGACATAGTGGTATTACCTACTATTTCAGTAGTTAGAATTCCTTGCAGGTTCCACCCTCTGCCCCCCTTCCCTGTAAGGTCCTTTTGCAATATTTTGGATGTACACACTACATCTCATGCATTGTTTACTCTTTACATTTGAATACAAATTGCCAAGCTAACTACAAACTCTCAAATTCCTGTTGTTAGTGAATATTGTTTTTTTTCGACACCGTATTACAATATGTATATAATAAGTAAGAAGAAAATATAATCACTTTCATCTTTGTTGTCCAGTTACTGTTTGTTGTCGCAGTGACAACCTGTGTTTTGTCCTACCGGTCAATGATTTTCCCTGTAGGATGTTATAAAAACATTGTGATGATATTTTCATTCATATCTGTCCGACTGGTTTTCGTTGTTTATAGTTCCCCGTCCTGATTCGTAAACAAAACTAATATATCCAAAAATATACATTTTACAGGCTTGAAACGTTATTTAGTGAGTCAAATTTCCAATGTTATACAGAGCTATAGATGTGACACATTATGGAATGAAAATAGCGTTTTATGAATAATTAGATGAAAATAAGTAAAATAAATAAAATAAATAAAAATAGACTACTATTGTCTGCTTTCACTTAGTTATCGTTCAAAATACCATATACGTTCACTACACAAACAGCTCCTTAGACTACTTTTTGTTATTTATACATGAACATATTCAATTAAAGTAAGTATATGAATTGAACGTTTTCTACCCACCCTGCAGACGCAATAAATAGTAGTATATGAGTAAAAATACAATTAAAGAAAAATGGACATGAACCCCAATATGCAAATGGTGTCAGGTCGCTTCGGGACTTTTTTGTCCGGGTCGTTTCGGGACATCTCGATTATTTTCTACTGTTTGTTTGTTTATCACACGTGTTTATGGTTGTTTTGTTTACAAAAGCAACAACAATTAGAGTAGCTCGTGAGTACCTCAACGAGGGGCTCACTGTTTTCATAGTTTCAACAATGAGGGTTACAAAAACAACAACAATTGGAGGAACTCCGAGTAGCTCTGAGTACCTTAATGAGGATCTCTGTGTATTTGAGGAAAAACATTTTTTTTTATACAAAAATTTATTTCATATTGTTACCTTTGTTTATTTATGTGTTAATTTGTTTATAATTATTTATTGTTACAAACTTTGTTACATATGGTATACATTTTTATATTGTATATTACAAGTTATATGAAATAAAAATAAAATCAAACATTTGTTGTTGTCCTCTTGATTGCAGAGATTTGAAAAAGACAGAAAATGTGTGAAAATGCAGACACACCCTGCTAGTATACATTGTAAAATTTTGTACTTTTAATGTGCAGAATTTACTGTCAGGTTAGTACTTCTGTTAAAGGGAAACTTGATCAAGTTGGCAACATTCATAGGGTAAAATTATGTAAAAATAATTGATTGAAAATTGATATTGACCGCGCGTTCGGTACTTGGTGTTCGTTCCTCTGGATTAGTTTCATCAAATTAACAACATGTTGTCAATCAGGTAAATGTCGGCAGGTACACCTCAAGCAACCCAAGCGTGGCGCTAATTGGCAAAAATAATTATCCCAAACACGCGTATAGGTCGAGGCAACCATATGTCTTGTGTACACATAAATCGTGACGTCATTGCTAATGGGCTACGACGAAAGCTGTGTTTACAGAGATTTTTACGAAACGAGAAAGAGAAATGTTACTTGTGGCAATCATTTATATTTTTGATTATATTTTGTTTATATGTCCCGAAACGACTTGAGTAAGGACTCCCGAAACGACTTGTTACCGAAACGACTAGCATTCAAATTCCAGGGGTGCAGAAAGCGATAGTGAGCGTAACTCCTGAAGTATCGAGGATGACATTCCAAATTACGAAAAGCTGCACATGTCATCAATAACTCTTCTAAGATTACAAGATAAATCATACTCATTGTTGTAATTAGTCATTGATACATATAAATGAGAGACGGTGTTTTTTTTGTTTTTTTTTATTTCTTGCACAATTAATGACAACTGGCGTAAAACTACTCCATCCGATTTAGAAACGATGATGTCAGGAGTCCAGAATATAACGATCGAATACTAAATACAACCAACCATTCACATGACTACCAAATGTTATATATATTTATGCTACCAAATGACCAGAAAAAGCTGGGTAGCCATGTCCGTTGACGTAAACCGACCCTGTAGCATGGTTTCGTACCCAAACGCGATCACCAGAAGCAATGCTCAGAACACTGACACAAACCCCCATTGTTTGGTTCGTTTTTCCAGCTTGTCCATAGCATACGTCAATTCCGTTGTGAAGCATCTCGTAGTCCATGTGGTAGCCTTCACGTGACCACATGGTAGCTACAAACTCGTAGACCCCGCCTATAGGGGCCTGGAATATCCCTGTGAATTTGTCGTATGCATTTCCTACGTTCGTGATGACGTCATCGTACTGTAGGATTTGTTTGGCTCCCAAAGGGAATATAGACTGAGACATCAGAGCATGAAATGCTATTGGTGAGGGCCTGGTGTGACAATCTATAAAACAGTAAAGAGGGTTTTTAGAGCTCTTACTCAATATTACTCATAATATATGTATAGCTTAAACAAGTTTCTAATGACAAAACAGCTGTGTAGAAAGTGTAATTCGGTTTTGGTATACGGTATCTATTACCCTATGTTAACCTTTCTTTCATCTTTCTAGGCAAGAACAAAGAACACATATCAACAAACGTAAAGAGGGTTATTGCAATGTTCACGGAAAAGAGTCAGAAGCGTACCTCAGACCATTATAACTTTTTTCTAAGCGTTCTTATTATGCCATGACATATTATTACAACTTTGCTTCTGGTCTCACAATGTGTTCATTGTACAGGAAGCCAGGTTTATTTAATTACGGAATAGTATCACTGTTATATCAACATATATTTCTGACATGGTGTTGTGTTGTATAATTTTGAGTCATTATGCTTATATGTTTAGTTTTCTATCTTAACCATCCTTTAGATATACTGTTATCGTTTTATCTTGATACGAATCTTTGTATCTTTCCTCTGTCAATTTATCTACGTACATGGTACGTGATTTCAAATTATTTGTCAGATGTATTTGATAGAACCAATTTTTCAGATTAAAAACAAAATCATACACATGCAATATGTTGATTTTGTAATAATCGCGATGTTACATCTAGGACACATGTTTAGAATAGAGTCTTGCTCTAAAGCTTTGTTCATCTTTGTTGTACATTTCATGTATATGTGATTTCATATATCCTGACCTATTTTTGGCAAACGTGCATATGTAAGTCGAATGATAGTGTCGTGTTTTAAGTTTTTGATAAGATTATACTCCACACGTGATCGGTCTGTTGTGTCCATACATCACATGACATAAAATCTATTTTAAATATTCTGCAATGAAAACGCTTTTGCGAAGTATAGCAGGGAAAGTTACTTGTATGAAAATAAATACAAACCCCTGCGTTGACGTGTGTCTGGATCTGCGTAATTGACATGGGAAGTTTTGTCAACATACATCTGGAGGAGGCCGTTGTATGTCTTGATATGGTCGTGTAGTCTCTCCCGAAGTCGAGTGTTCTGGCTTTCCAACTTGGAAATTCGTTCAGAAACATTCGCATTTATCCCATTAAACGAAAGAAAACATAACCCAAATATGAACACATTCAACATTCTCAGATGTTGGTTGATTCGCGGAACTCTCGACCAACTTCAAGATGGCTGTCTGTGAATGACATGGTCGTTATCTACAACATCTCCTAGTTCGTGTAAGTGTTACCTTATACCAGTGTATATAGAAAAGGTTTTCAACCTAATCAGTAATTGAAATGAGTGAGAAAGTAGTATAGTTCGAAGTCGTTGCGATACAGAAATCATATAAGAAAACAAATATCTGGACAACCTCGATATTCCATGGGTTACGCTCCCTAGCGCTCTCTGCATCCCTGGAATACGTCATGACAAAAATGAAGGCACTATACTAGCTGTTTGATTTGTCTCGGGTAAAAGAAATATGACAATTCGCTTTGCTGTTACCTGTCCTTTGATGATTACAAAGGACTGACACCCGACTTCAAGTCCGTTCAATTTAACCCTTTTACTGTCGCAGGATTATTTTGATGTAAATCAAAGGGTCAACTTATGGTAGCACACATTGAAGCTTCGCTTTTGTCATGATTTATTCCAATGGTGCAGAGAACGTGAGCGAGATTACTGGAGTATCGAGAATGATATCTGCATGCCATAAGCTTAAAGTATAACGTACTTGTTTTGGATAATCAAGTATTTAAAGGTTAATGCCATTTTGTGGTTTGAACAATGCATCCTAGTTTTGTTCATATAGACCTGTATCCGAAATGTTTCACCGGAGTCACAAGAAAGCTAAGGATTTAGATGTCATAACATGTTTAACAGATTATTTCTTGAATGAAAGTCCTACAATATGAGTTCAAAAAATTAGAAAATCAATTTCTATCAGAAAATAAAATAAAATCTGTAAGCTGTTCTTGTGTTTTATATAATAAAATGCGTTTTGGTTTAATTATAATGACCCATAAATATATTTCGAGTTTTGGATAATTGGCAACATATGCAACATACACACAAAACTTCAGAACATTTTTATGGTACATGTATCATTCATTTTACACAAATACACGAACATTATATGCACTGCATGGTTACTTCATTTTTTAATCTACCAAATACATATAGCAATCTTCTGTATATGAAATGCATGGGCAGAAAATGTTTTTGTTAGCATTTTTTAATTTTCGCACAATATCATTTGTACCGGAATGATTTTCGTATTTCTTTGAAACTCGAAACGGAAGTGACATCAAAAGAGAGGGAAAGGCGTTAGAAATACACACACACACACAAACATACAGTGATCATGATGTAAGGAGGTATTCCGGAAGTTTTTTGGCTTAAATGACTTAAAAAAATGAAAATAAATGTAGATTACTAACTTTTCAAATAATACCTTATAAGTCTGGACATGAAGACGACTGTAACATTATCTAAGCGTAGATTATGACTTCGCCGGTAGAATACAGTTTGTATTACTACCGTGTCAATATAGGAGACTATTTGTAAAAATTGTTATTCAACTACAAGGTTACGACTCAAAACAACGATAGGACATCATTTTGGTTTGGTTTAGTATTGTTTTACGTCCTATCAAAAGCTATGGTCATTTAAGGACGGCCTCCCCATGCGTGCAAAATGCATGCGTGTGTTTTGGGAGGCTGCGATATCTTCGTGTTTGTCTTCTTGTGATAGCGCGGAACCGATGCCAACTTTATAGTGCTACCTCACTAAAACATACTGCCGACGACACCCAGCAGGACACCCCACCCGGTCACATTATACTGACAACGGGCGAACCAGTCGTGCAACTCCTAAATTGCTGAGCGTTAAGTAGGAGTATTAACTACCATTTTTACATACTCTTGTATGTCTCGGCCAGGGGACAGAACCCAAAGCCTTCCTCACAGGGGCGAACGCTCAACTAAAGGTCAAAAGTGAGGCATTGTCAAGGGAGACATTAGGAAGAAGAAAGTTGTTTAGAAAGAAGAGAAAAGATAAGATCCCAAATTTAGTCCTCTCTTACGATCATGCAATGGGGACAGCAGGTACAATTATTATGCCCTACTTGCAGGGACAAAATGAATGATTTTATAAAATAAAACTAAATGCTGGGATATTGTACCGTGCACATTGTATAAGTGAACGTTGGGTATAATCAGAATCTTTAAATGTCGTTAACATTTTTCCTTCGGTATCACTGCATTAAAATGTATTTCTATAGTATTACCATCAAGGTATAAAATACAATTAATACAAGATATTCTTTATATGATCAATAATAATCCGAAGAATTGATAGATAGCATTGCATAAATTTGTTTGGTTGATAGGAGAGCAATAATATAATATTAATAATAGTAATTTATTAATGAATGTATACCACTCGTACATACACTTAACCCTGACTAGTTTCGAACAAAACTGTTCACACTTAAATGTAATGCGTTATACTGTTATACAAAATGTAGGAGCATATCGCTTTGCATTAAGGTTGCTTATTGTTTAAACATACAAATTGTAAGTATTCATATTTGAGAAAAGAACAGATAGAGAGACGTTACAAATAAAAAAGTGGTAAAAAATATATGCTTAAATTGCGGATCCTGAATTATATATCTTCAGGCATTTCCTCCTTGTGACATTTTATTTTGTCGTAAAGAAATCTACATTCATTCGATTACTTCGATTACTTTCATTACATTTCAATCATTTCGAGCTCCGTAAAACCTTGACCCCATTCACAGAAATCTTGTGAAGGTACTTCTAGGCGACCGAACAGCTGACTCGTTGACACGAACCTTTGTACATTCAACACCTGTGTACGGATGGTCAGATTTCCTTCCTTGTTCGTGCCTATTGATACCAGTGTAAAGGAAGGTCTAAATGATCTGATTGGTTGTCTGGATGTCAATCTGTCACTATCCTTGTTGTCTAAACACCTGGTTTCGACCCACGCTTACTCAGAACAGATAAAGGGTCACAATATTGTATTATACCGATTTTGGACAAGGAAGTATATCTGCATGTGTTCTAAACATAAGCACGCTTCATAACCTTAATCATACGAAATCTTGACCGGTCGAAAATTTACGTAATGTTTATTCATCAAATTTCTTTTCCGGTTAAATATATTGTTTCCATATTACATATTTTAAAAAGTATATACGAATGAAACATTTAATCATTTGTTAAGTTTTTATTCAATGTTAAGTAACAATGCTTTAGATCACAGTTTTTTTTTTAGAACAGACTGTTTATAATTCTGTCAGCTTACAGAGTCGTTAGATGGAGATCCTCATGATTTGAAGCAGATTATGTGACACTGAGTAAGGATGTAGGGTCTTTGAAATGTGGCAAAATCATAAAAACTAAAAATAAAAAGGATCATTAGTTTGAAATTTCAATGAAAACAGGTGAACCTACGTATCCTAATCTTTGGTAAAGTTGTAAGTTGTTTATAACAGTAAAAGATAGATCAAATCATTCCTATGTTATCATTATTAATTCGTATAAACAAATCTTGTATGGATAGTTACACAGACAATTCATTTGTAAAACATGTATTCTTAAAAAAAAGAAAAGGGGGTTGTCTAAACTACGTACAAATAAAAGAATTTGAATTAATACAATTTCCTTTCCAACTATGATATTTCCTTCTTGATTGAAAATAACACACCTGTACACTGGATGTAACTGTTTGCGGTTTCAGGTAAAGGTGAACTTTAAAATATTGTCGTCTACTGTATGACGTAAGATCACCGTTTTACGTATTGAACTTATCTTCAGTGTTCCCTGTCAATCTTAAAATAAAGGTTTCTATCGACATGAATTGTTAACCTGCAATTAATACATTTTCTGTAAATTATGCAAAAATGCAGAACTTTACATAGCTCTTTAATGCTACAACGGAGTGGTTAAATCGTTTTTATTTGTTTGATATTCATTGAAGATGTACATAGAAAATTTGTGACGGAAAAAAACCAAATTAAGTGATGTATTTTTTTTTTTTGGAAGAAACTTTAAAGAAAGCTTTTAAGTCTTAACGCTATAAGAATTTATATTCGGTGACCTTCAGTCCCATTGTTAAAAAAAATCAATCTTCACGAAAAAAAAAAAAAAAAAGTAAATATTCCATGAGTATAATATATAGGAGTGTATGATCCTGGTTTTTAATATTTGAATGAAAATACACAATATACATGTGCAGCGTTTATCTCCGGCTTCTGGAACACCTAGTCTTATTATCCTTTTACTCTCTCAACGGTCGCCATGTAAATCTTCCCCTTTTTTCATATTTCTTCTCGATTTTGAGTTCAAATTATGGTTTTGTTAACACATGTAATAAAATTTGTGGATATCATAAAACAAAACATTAATTTCAATTTGGATACAACTGTAGCACATGAGTAGGTGGCTCAGTGGGGTAGAGCGATAGTCCAAGGTTTGAATTTTGGTCTAGTGCCAATGAGGTTTTAGCTCTCAGAACTGTTTTTGCATATAAGTCCCAAAAAGGTATATTTTTTTTAGAAATGATTTAAAACAGCTATAGTCATGAATAGTTTCCAATGCTTAATTAAGGTTTTTTTAGTTGCTACATTGATGAGGTACAATTAGGATCATACATGTTTAGTAATATGTGTTAAACGACCCAGGCCCAGTTGTATCAAATGCGTTGACAAAGATCTAAGGTAATTATGGCACGTGTGTGAACAAAGACCTGGGTCAGTTGTATCACGGTTGTGATTAAAAACCTGGGCCAGTTGTATCACGTGTGTGAACAAAGATCCGGGTCAGTTGTATCACGTGTGTGAACAAAGACCTGGGCCAGTTGTATCAAGTGTGTTAACAAAGACCTGGGCCAGTTGTATCACTTATGTGAACAGGACCTGTACCAGTTGTATCACGTGTGTGAACAAATATCTGGGCCAGTTGTATCACTTATGTGAACAAGACCTGAACCAGTTGTAAACTGTATCACGTGTGTGAACAAAGACCTGGGTCAGTTGTATCAAGTGTGTGAACAAAGACCTTGGCCAATTGTATCACTTATATGAACAAGACCTGGACCAGTTGTAAACTGTATCACGTGTGTTAACAAAGATCTGGGCCAGTTGTAAACTGTATCACGTGTGTGAACAACGATCCGGGTCAGTTGTATCACGTGTGTGAACAAAGATTAGGGTCAGTTGTATCACGTGTGTAGACAAAGATCCGGGCTAGTTGTATCACGTGTGTGAACAAAGATCCGGGCCAGTTGTATCACGTATGTGAACAAAGATCTGGGCCAGTTGTATCACTTATGTGAAGAAAGACCTGGACCATTTGTATCACGTGTGTGAAAAAAAGATCTGGGTCAGCTGTATCACTTGTGTGAACAAAGACCTGGGCCAGTTGTATCACTTATGTGAACAGGACCTGTACCAGTTGTATCACGTGTGTGAACAAATATCTGGGCCAGTTGTATCACTTATGTGAACACAGATCTGGGCCAGTTGTATCACTTATGTGAAGAAAGACCTGCACCATTTGTATCACGTGTGTGAACAAAGATCCGGGTCAGTTGTATCACGTGTGTGAACAAAGACCTGGGCCAGTTGTATCAAGTGTGTTAACAAAGACCTGGGCAAATTGTATCGCGTGTGTGACCAAATAACTGGGCCAGTTGTGTCACATGTGTGAATAAAGACCGGGGCCAGTTGTATCCCGTGTGTGAACAAAGACCTTGGCCAGTTGTAAACTGTATTACGTGTGTGAACAAAGACCTGGTCCAGTTGTATCACGTGTGTGAGCAAAGACCGGGGCCAGTTGTATCCCGTGTGTAAACAAAGACCGGGGCAAGTTATATCACGTGTGTGAACAAAGACCTGGACCAGTTGTAGCACGTGTGTGGGCAAAGACCGGGGCCATTTGTAGCACGTATGTGAACAAATATCCGGGGCAATTGTATCACATGGTTTAAACAAAGAGCCGAACCAAGTTGTATAATGTGTGTACTGAGAGCGAAAGTGAGCATAACCGCAGGAGTATCGAGGAAGATGTTCGTTGAAATGAAAGACCTGTACGCTAACGTCAGAGACGACTAAACTAATTAATAAAGGTCATTGGAGTGTATTGATAAACGGAAATAGGAAGTACATCCCTAGTTGAAAATCCAATGTAGGGAGACAGTTTCACAATTTCCGCAAATTGTAATGTTTAATATTGAACTGATGAATATTGTATGTTTATTATTGACAGAACAGTGTGTTCTCTCAATATTAAAGTATTTCAAAGCAATCCAGGCATTACCTTAAGAGCTTTTTGCAGAATTGGCAGTTTTGTTCTTTCGCTTTTGCTCAGAAGCAATTGTTAAACATCAAATAAACTTTCTTCTCCTATCTACGCTTTTCGTTTGGCGGTATCTCCCTAGGCACACATCTTCTTATGACCTTAGCTGGTGTGAGGATGGACACTGGTTTGTGAATAAATGATTATAAAACCCTAATATTTCTTAAAACACGAATAAGTTTCTTAATATAACTGTTATCAGTCTTTTATCTCGTATTAAAAGAAATATATATATATATATATATAAAGGAAACTAAATTTTGTAATTCATATTTTTATTTACGTAAAATATCTACACAACAAGATGACCAGCGAATGAAGGATAGTCCATGCCGTTGGCATATGTTCCCCTGCCTCTGAGATGTCGGACCCATACCCTGTCTCCCGCGGAGAGTTCCACCATGCTGACACACGTCCCCATGGTCTGGTTAGTCTGGCTGGCCCTGCCGTAACACATGTCCACACCATTCCTCACCATCTCAAACTCGAGAAAATTGCCGTCCGAGGACCACATGGTGGCGATGAACTCGTATACGCCGCCTACAGGTGCTCGGAAGAGACCCGTGTACGAGTCGTAGGAATTACCAACGTTGGTGACTACGTCCTCGTACGCGATGATCTGATTGGTTCCGATAGGGTAGATGGCGTTTTGAAGTCTGGCATGGAACACAATTGGGCCTTCACATGCTGCCGAATGCAAAAAATGTAGCTTTTTTTAAAACATGTTTGTTAATAACATATCTTTTTTTGAGATATTGATAGGATAAACAGCTGATGTAAAAATAATTCTTTTTTAAGATTATTCCAAAAATAAACAAAGTAGTTATCTAATCAAATAAATCAATGTATCTCCAAAAGATTATAATACAAATAGCTTAATTTGCTAAATACTAATTAGAAATACTAAATGGTTTGGATAATGGAGTGGTAAAATAAAAATCACTGAAACTTTAAGCAATAAAAAGACCATACATATAAATAAAAACAAATAAAATACGTAAAATGATTAAGGAAAATATATAAAAATAAATAGCATACTTACTCAGTGCCTGCCTCTTTTGATGATGATTGTCATTTACACTATAATCAGTTGACGTTGCCAGTTCGTTTAAGAGATCATTATAAACAACCTTTTGATTGCTAAGCTGCTTTTTAAGATTATTGTTTAAAGTCTCCAACTTTTGTATTCTCCCTCTAATAATGTCCTCCCCGTTTTCGATACAGTAAACGGCTACAATTGCCAAAACTCCGAAAAAACACCACACCGCAGTCCGAGACGCCATTTTGATGATGGTATTATTGAATTGTAACACATATGTACATTGACCTTTGGTTTCGCCCAGACTTGGTCCTTATCTCGGTAACATATCTCTACTTCAGAAAGAGGCCGTGGTGTTATAGTCATCTGGCTTACTCATTGGCACTCCGTCTTACATTTACTAAGAACTCGATTTGAAGCCTCTTTGGCAGCATGACCTCTAACAGTCTGTGTGTTGGTTTTTGTATTTTACTAGTTACTGTTTCTAGTGCATTTTGTAAAGTTTCCAATGAAGAACGCCTGAGCAAGCTTGAAGCTCAACTGGAGAAAGTCACTTCTGAGCTGAACGACATCAAGAAGCAATGCGCGTGTCAGCAGGGAGACAACTCGTCAAACGCAGCTATGGCGAAGTCCCGTGGTACTGTATCAAGTGTTAAAACGCTTTCACGTAGATATTTATTAAGAGTGTATTTTTTGTTTCTGTTTCAGTTTATTAATTGATATCATCTACACGTTTTACTGATAGACAGATTCGATTTCGTACATTATTATTTTCATTTATGTATGAGGCAATATCATAGTGCACACTGTTAGATATCCCATATCAACGCGCAGAGTTTTTGATTTGATGCTGTTAAATATTCGTATCTCGCATTATCTATCATGTTTAAAAACGCAGCGAAAAAACGCGAATCACTGCACTCGCGAATTATTACAGATATGTTATTTCACGAAGTATAAGTAATATACTGGCAAAACGTTAATGTTGATTTTCATATATTTTGACCCCCCCCCCCATGAATTTCACTCAATGTAAATTCTAAGTGCAAGGGATATGTTTGTTTCGATTATTTAGTAAACCATAAACCATTCCAAATGCCCAAGTGTGTAAAATATATATAATGTCTGGAAGATACAACCGAATAAAAGCACATGCCATTATCATTCATATTGCATGTGGCGCAAATGAGTATCATTTGTGTGTATCACATTAAGGAAAAGAAAACCCGTTTTGATATTTTTGTAATCAATCGGCAGAGCTTAAGAAATCTAAACCACAAAAGTGTGTGCTCGTTTCGTTGTCCAACTCACAGAACATGACAAGAGAAAACCGGTACTGCATGTACCAATTCTTTTTTGTGTTTTCTTGCGTAGACGTAGACGGTGTTTAAAAAATAAAGTATAACCATACAACAATAAAGGGATGCTATGGTTGGGTTGCTCCTCTCAAAAAGAAGCTAAAGGACTTTCATAAAAAATAAATAAAAATAAAATGTACGAATTTTATTTCTTTTAGAAACAAGAGCTACTGATCCATTCGTGGCCTTCGCCGCTACTATCATCAGCGACATGACACCACTAGCCGCCAACGAAGTCATCATCTTCGACAACGTGTACACGAAGGTGGGCGGGGGATACGACCCGTTCATTGGTCGTTTCCAGGCTCCAGTGGCTGGCTACTACCACTTCGTTGTCACCATCATATCTTACCAGTCACACTTTATCGAAATCGAATTAATCCGCGACGGTAGTATGCTCTGTCGTGCGCGTGCATCTCAGACATACAATGCTATGGGAGCATGTGCTTCAAACGTACACCTTAACGTCGGAAGTGACGTTTGGGTTCGACATAGGTCAAGTGTTGGCGACTATATCCGCGGATCATATTTCCCATCGTTTACTGGCCATCTTATTAAAGCTGACTAAATCTTGTAAAACTTGTTTTAGTTAATTGTTGACAAAATTGGAGAAGAACCATCTATTTTAGATCCAGGATATTGATATTGTTGACAAAATAGGAAAGAACCAACTATTCTAAATATCCAGGATATTGGTAATGTTTAGTATGACTTTTTTGTAAGTCTTACTTAAAACACATTAAAGTTGGTCAATGTGGTGAGCTATGCAATGACATACATTTACAATGTAACTCTATCGACATTCCTCTCTAACTAGTGTGGATGGCTTTGTTGCTTATCAGATAGTATGGGCTAGTATAGTATAGTATGTTTACATTCTTACAGACAGAATATGTACTACCGCCGGACCTTTTGTTTCAATTCGGTGAAAATGAAATGAAATTGACACACAATCAATTTCAAATGGAAATGGGCTGGGTAATTCTGGGTAATTAAATATAAATGTATATACAAATGCGTGAATATTAAAGATACAGAAGTGTAAATAGAACCATAATTCGAACTCCAAATTGATGAAACTACGGTTAGAAAATGACAAATGAAAGATTTAAACGGAGACCATTGAAAAAGTCACTGAGAATAAGATCAAGTGTGGCAAACAAATCATAAAAAATGAAAAAGAAGAAAATAAACACTTGATAAAAAGTGTGCTACTGAAGAGGGAACACAATTGTTCCAGTGGATTACTTCAACACCCAGATACCTTAATTTACACTGACCTTTGATTTATAACTGTTATACCTTTAGGAATCTTCATTATCCGGTTATTAGTCCGAATTATTCTGACGTTTATCGACTTTTTTCATATCGGTCTGTCGTCGATTAACGTCAGAACTCCGGCCCTCTATAATATGCGGGAAATATGCGACCCGCGCCCGGAGCGCACTTCAAACTGATATTTTAGAAACAAATCGTCACTTTCACACACATGTCGGACATGGATCGAAAGATCTATTCTTTATGCACTAGGTGGTATCAATAACATGTTTCAAAGATCATTACGAAAAGCATTTTCCAACGTTTTCTATACCAACCCATGTTTTTTATGGAAATTAGGCCATGAGAAATGTCACATGACTTGACGAGATCTCGCGTTACCGAAGGTATTTCCCAACGTTATGACGTAGGCCGGCGAGATTTTAGTCACGTGGCATTGGAAGGCGGGGCTATCAAAAAACTAGAGTAAAACAGAGTAAGTTTGAAAAAATATGTTTTTAGTGATTGTATTAGTTGTTTGAGGCATGTTATGTATGTTCATCTTGTGCATAAAGAATAGATCTTTCGATCCATGTGCGACATGTGTGTGAAAGTGACGATTTGTTTCTAAAATATCAGTTTGAAGTGCGCTCCGGGCGCGGGTCGCATATTTCCCGCATATTATAGAGGGCCGGAGTTCTGACGTTAATCGACGACAGACCGATATGAAACGTCAGAATAATTCGGACTATCCGGTTATTAGCCATCTTTTTGAAATCACAAGGTCTAGGTCAAAAGTAGAAAAACCAGTGACGTAATATTTCACATCTTGACTCATAATCAATTCACATATTTTTTCGCTTTGGCCCAACTCATCTTCCAAGTTTGTTCGTATGAATGTTTATCCAATACAACTGATTTGAAATGTTGCAAATTCTCCCACTTAGGACTCATCAGTGGGGAAACAAAGATGAAGACAATGAAAACTCTTATTTCCAGTCGTCCGAAACATATGTAAGAATACGTAGTAATGCAAACGGTGCCTGTATAACTCTTCATAACGTTACAATTTTTCAATTATGGTTACAACAGATATGTATACTTAAACAAGGCAAAGTATTTCAAGGCAATTCATGGTCCCCCGTCGGTAATGATTTCTATATTTAACAAACAGTACGTTTATGTCAGAAACCATAGGTCAAAGTGAGGTCGTAGTGACCTACTGCTTGCATCTCGCCATTCCAATATGTCCTTGTACAAAGTGTAAACCAACTCTGGTTACAGTAGGTGAAATAGTCTAGAGGATATGCTCCGGACAAACATTTTCAAAAGTAAAGATCAAATGTCAAGTCGCACGTCAAAGTGACCTAATTCCTGCACTCCGCACTCCGCCATCCCAATATGTCCTTATACAACACATCTGGATAATTCCAGGTGAAATAGTTTAAAAGATATGCACCGGACAAATGTATTCAAAAGTAAAGTTCAAATGTCAAGTCATAGGTCGCAATGACCTAATTTTTGCACTCTGCACTCCGCCATCACAATATGTCCTTATACACCGAATCTGGTTACTCTAGGTGAAATAGTATAGAAGATATATCCCGGAGAATTTTCTCGGACGGAAGGACGGACGGAGTGCAAACCTATATCTCCCCCTTCCCGCCCGGAAACCGACAAGGGACTAATAAGTACATGTATCTCATGTAAATTTACCACTAAATTACCTGGCAACAAGCCATGTGTCAACTTTTGGAGGTTGATAGTGCACAAGCAGAGTCCACTACATCATCTCTCAAAAATATAAATAAATGTACAACATTTGACAAAGCGCCCCATCTAGCTCAAATAAGCCACTCTGAAACGCTTTACAGTACACATATAGTCAGTTTATACAATCAATACACTTAATATATATATAAAATAATACATTAATTTAATCAATACAATTTTGAGGAATTCACAGGAGCTGCCTTATCCGGCGCTAACTATTAGTCCTACGCCACCTGTCATAAATTTCCCTATGCGTGTATGCCTGCTTGTGTGCTGGCATCCTCGATATCCAAAGGTTACGCTCACATTCGCTCTCTACACCCCTGGAATATGTGATAGCAAAATTGAAGGCACGAAGATAGCTGTTTGATTGGTCTCAGGTAAAAAAGCCTGACCAATCGCTAGGCTGATACCTGTCCTTTGAAGATTACAAAGGAGAGACGCCCGACTTCAAAAGCCTGTCATTTTTTACCGTTACGTGACCGCGAGATTCTTTTGATGTACATCAAAGGATCGAACTAGCTGTCTTGTCTCATCAACAAGGTGGCGCTCACTTAGCCTTCAATTTTGCTATGACATATTCCAGGGGTGCAGAGAGCGAAAGTTAGCGTAACCCCTGGATACCGAGGATGGTGTGCTGGACATGTGTTGTCTTCTGTGTGTCAAAATACTATAAATACCAAGAAGGAACATATTTAGAATTTTGGTTATGGCGAGACAGAGAGCAAAACAAAGTAAACGTTTTACTTTTTCATTTCGCCATTTCGTCCATTATGGACTCATGAGTAGTGCGTTATTATTATTAAAAGTAAAATAAAAAAATCCATATCGAAATTATTTAGATAAATTGCCATTATAAATCGGAGATAAAGAGATCGCTATACCATTATATCTTTCCTCGTGTCAGTATGTTGCCATTTTATCTATTTCTCTGAACTGTAAAGGACACATCTCATACTAAAAGTGTTTTTAATCGACCTTAATCGGGTGTACTGTAACAAACTGGAACCTGGACTATAGATATACCGTCATATACATGTACAATGTACGTACTGTTAACGCATATGAAATGTAAACAATGCAGCCTTACCTGTTACAAGTTTCATGTTAATTACCAGGTAACAGGTGCATGTTTTGTATCACTAATCAACAGTGAAGGAGGTTTGGCCTTTCCACACATAGCATACCAAACACAATTAACACGGATAAACCCACAGGGGCATGGATCGCTTTACTTGTAATATTAAAAAAGGGTCTCCTATACTAATAAATACAAAGGGATATAACGACAGACTGAAATCCGGTATCCCCTTTTCTCTTTCAGCTCGTGTCAATCACAAATCTTTGTCCATATTTGATATACCTCGGTTGAATATTGAAGACAAATGATTTATTTACAAAATGAAACCATAATTACGACTGTCTGACACATAGTTATCCACTGACACCGCTTTAAAGTCCCACTTACACCGTTAAATTGCGATCGAACCAAATTCTATACTCACGAGAAATGACCAAGTTTCACGGATAAACTCGAGAAATATATCCAAGGAATGGTTTATATCCTTATTTAATATCCTCAATCCAATACATGTGTTGCCCGCATCTCAAAAATACTACCTCGATCAGTTTCAACACATGACAAGCGGTATGTCGGGATTTTCCCCCTCGCACACCTGCATTCCACAGTTGGCTACCTGTATGTATGCGAAAGGGAAGCTACTCCAAAAAAGTTTGTTTTTCATTTGTTTTCCGCCACTGATGGGGCGGGACATCATTCTGTGCGGAGCGTAAAATAATTCGGAAAAAGATGGCGCCTAGTTGTCGACTGCTACTGTGTAATGCAAGTGTGCGAGGGGGAAAATCCCGATATACCACTTGTCATGTGTTGAAACTGATCGAGGTAGTATTTCAGAGAAGCGGGCAACACATGTATTGGATTGAGGATATTAAATAAGGATTTAAACTATTCCTTGGATATATTTCTCGAGTTTATCCGTGAAACTTGGTCATTCCTCGTGATTATAGAATTTGGTTCGATCGCAATTTAACGATGTAATTGCGACTTTAAAGTGGTGTCAGTGGATAACTATGTGTCAGACAGTCGTAATTATGGTTTGATTTTGTACATAAATCATTTGTCTTCAATATTCAACCGAGGTATATCCAATATGGACAAAGATTTGTGATTGACACGAGCTGAAAGAGAAAATGGGGTACCGGATTTCAGTCTGTCGTTATATCCCTTTGTATTTATTAGTATAGGAGACCTTTTTTTAATATTACAAGTAAAGCGAGCCATGCCCCTGTGGATAAACCAGTTGTGTTTTGATAAATGCCTATCATCGATGAATCCTTATACCGGCTATCGACTCCACCCAATTCACTACGTATATGTACTAGTGTTGTACCTGACAGTTCAATACCATTATTGGTCATTTAATTATGTGGAGCGTGCATTGAAGATCGTTTACAGAAATACACTGAAAAATGGAGTTTAAATGTCAATATAGAAAAAACTAAAATGATTGTTTTTAGAAAAAGAAAAAAGAATGTGATCTTCTGAAATTTGGACTTTCAATGGTGTTGATAAGTTTTGTTATCTTGGATAAGTTTTTAACTATAATGGAAGATTAACTGTAACACAAGATACATTAGCTTGTCAAGGACAGAAAGCATATTACCACTTAAAAAGAAAAATGAAAGATTTTGCCCTTAATACGGAAACTAAAATATCTTTATTCGATACATATGTTTGATTGTATATTGAATTATGGGTGTGAAGTTTGGGGGCATAATGTATCGCCACAAATTGAAAAAAATCCATCTTCTTTTTCTCAATGACCTATTAAATGTTAAGAAAACTGTCAATACTTCTTTGATTTACTTGGAAACTGGGAGATATTCATTATATGTGCAACGTTAAATGGCCATAATGAGATATTGGTTAAATTTTTTAAATACTTGTACATGTAACTTTGTTTTAAAATCATGTTACGACGCATTAGTCGAATAGAATATCAGAAAACCTAAATGTAAAATTAATTGGGTTTATCAAATTAAGCATGAACTATGTAGTTTGGGTTTTAATTATATTTGGACTTGCCAATATGTACAAAATGAAAACCTTTTTTTGCTCAATGTGTTCATGATGTATTTGTCCAAGAATTACGCAGTGCTTTTGATGCATCTTCAAAATGTTATTTGTACAAGCATCTTGTTGATACCTTTTGCGTCCAGTTCTATCTGACTAAGCCCAATAATATAAGGATACAAAAGTTATTGAGTCAATTTCGCATGCAAGCACACAGTCTTAACATAGAATCTGGGCACTATGATAACATTCCAAGAGGTCAGAGAATATGTACAGTCTGCGATAAAAATGATGTCGAAGATGAAGTACATTTTGTACTACTTTGTCCTGCATATTCTGATTTAAGAAAAGCATACATCAAACAGTTTTATTATCGACTCCCAAGTGTCTATAAACTAATAGAATTATTTACCTGTAAAAGTGTTAAATTTTTAAATAGACTGGGTAAATATCTGTGGCACACTACTACTAAAAGGAAAATTCTCCTCGCTCAGTAGTGATATTATATTAAAATATTATTTGAAACTACTTTGTTATAAGTGTACATACTATAATAATAGTTATTCAATATTCGTTAATAACGCGTTACATAGTACTTTAATGACATCCCATGGTTCTTTCTGGCTGTTTGAAATTATATGTAGTGTTTTCATTATGATGTCATCCTATCATGACGTCACATATATACATGTAGTAACGTCACACATATGATTATATTGTTATATGCTGTCCTTTTCACAATTTTACGAAAAATCATGCTGTAAAACTGCACGTGATATCAGTATTACACGTCTGTAGGCATATATATATATATTTGAATGGAATTGTCCTCCGCCATCTTGTACATCACACATGAATTTTGAATATTTAATTATGTATGTTTGTAACCTATATGCTGTATTGCATTTGGATATAATAAAACTTGAAGAATTATATAAAGCCACTAAAACCAATCTAGTCGCTGTCTCACATAAAGCTCATATATCACGTATATATTGTTTTTTGTCATACTGCTAGTGAACGGTACAGGGTACAGGGTACAGGGTACAGGGTTCAGGGTTCATGGTACAGGGTACAGGGTATATGGTACTAGAATCTACAGGTACATGAAATTCTAACTCCATTGGCTGAAGCCGAGTTTGCATAGACGAAGATCCTAAAGCGTTCCGAGAACCTGTTGCCTGTCATAACACAACAATGGCTGACAGATTCGATTCACACACGACGGACCAGTATCCTGAAACCATAGCGGCTGACCGACAGGAGCTGTATTCGTCTCTGCATATGAACCCGTGTGTACCCTAAGGATTGGCGAACAAGGTACAGTTTGTTATCCGGTGTTATTCCTGTCGGCGAGGTTGCGAGAATATGGATTTTTTTTATCACTGTTGGCTTTGTATTGTGAATTTGAATAAACATTTTCTAATTTTAATTTGATTTATATATTTTATTTTTGAGTTTGCCGTATGACAAATTCGTTTTACAGGTTTTGTGGACGTAACATGGGCTCATATTTACCTGTCTTGGTTTCATATTTCCCTCGCCTTCGGCAAGGGAAATATGAAACCAAGACAGATAATATGACCCCATGTTACCTGCGCAAACCCTGTATAACTAATAACCGTATTTAATTTTCGAATTGCATGCTTAATCTCTATATACCAAGTAAAAATGTACAATAATTGCACCTGTTGTAGGTATTACATCATTTACATCGTCTAACTTCAGTTGAAGCGTAGGTTTGTAGTTGAAAACCAATCTAGTCGCTGTTTCCATATAAAGCTCATATGTAACGTATATATTGCTTTATCGTATTTTAATTTCAAACTGCATATACCAAGTACAATTGTACCACAATCGCACCTGTTATAGGTATTACATCATTTAATTATATATATTAGAAATATCAAAAACAAACAAAGTTATGAAACTTAATTTATACTTGTTGACGTTCCAGCTCATATATTTTATATCATTGGCTTGATCGGTTTAATTACAAACTGCATGTTTAATCTCTGTATACCCACTATCGTAAATGCACTTGTCATACTGTAGGTATTACATTAGTAATTCCTTGGTTTTCCTTCACATCAAAAATTTCACTCGAGCATATCAAAGTTAGCATGCGTTTGATGACGATAATGAGAAACAACATATGTGCTGTGTTTACTGTTTACTTCAAATAAATTACATCTCTCCGTTTTCATTTCTTTTTACTTATTCGATTTCAAGGTCCGTGTCGGTCAACATTGTCTGAACTGCTAAACAGGAAATTGGAGTACACCAGGGTGAATTCTATCAGTCAAACGTTAGTTCCTGATCTGATACCGTTCGAGGACCATACACATGATACAACGGCAAATTCATCAACGATGAAAATGTGGGTAGACGAAAACGGCTTCAAATTCTCTCAAACAAAAACCGTATGCAAGCAGTTCTGTTAAAAACGAAAACCATACATTGTCCAATATCTCGTACTTGTAATGGCATAAGAATTCCAGCTGTTGAGCAAACCTTTACTGGGTTATTTTTTTCTTCGAACATGTCTTTTATTTCTGCATGGTTACATGTTCAGAGACTGAAGCTTGTTCTGTTGGCAGTGTTATATTAGAAAAAAATAACTAAGGATCTGGTTATTGTTAAATGGTCAAGTACAATTGTGACACTACCAGCTCACAAGTATGATAATCAGTTATTAATGATCCTGGATTGTACAGATGAGATGTTTGGTTTTGTTGTCATTTTGTATTACGTCCTATAAACAGCTAAGGTCATTTCTGGACGTCAGATCAGAAGGACAGTGACTTCTGTCATTATGTAAAAACACAGGTAGGGTAAAAATTAACGGTGAATCCTTATACCGGCTATCGACTCCACCCAATTCACTACGTATATGTACTAGTATTGTACCTGACGGTTCAATACCATTATTGGTCATTTAATTATGTGGAGCGTGCATTGAAGATCGTTTACAGACATACACTGAAAAATGGAGTTTAAATGTCAATATAGAAAAAACTAAAATGATTGTTTTTAGAAAAAGAAAAAGAATGCTATCTTCTGAAATTTGGACTTTCAATGGTGCTGATAAGTTTTGTTATCTTGGATAAGTTTTTAACTATAATGGAAGATTAACTGTAACACAAGATACATTAGCTTGTCAAGGACAGAAAGCATATTACCACTTAAAAAGAAAAATGAAAGATTTTGCCCTTAATACGGAAACTATAATGTCTGTATTCGATACATATGTTTGATTGTATATTGAATTATGGGTGTGAAGTTTGGGGGCATAATGTATCGCCACAAATTGAAAAAATCCATCTTCTTTTTCTCAATGACCTATTAAATGTTAAGAAAACTGTCAATACTTCTTTGATTCACTTTGAAACTGGGAGATATTCATTATATGTGCACCGTTAATTGGCCATAATGAGATATTGGTTAAATTTTTTAAATACTTGTACATGTAACTATGTTTTAAAATCATGTTACGACGCATTAGTCGAATAGAATATCAGAAAACCTAAATGTAAAATTAATTGGGTTTATCAAATTAAGCATGAACTATGTAGTTTGGGTTTTAATTATATTTGGACTTGCCAATATGTACAAAACGAAAACCTTTTTTTGCTCAATGTGTTCATGATGTATTTGTCCAAGAATAACGCAGTGCTTTTGATGCATCTTCAAAATGTTATTTGTACAAGCATATTGTTGATACCTTTTGCGTCCAGTTCTATCTGACTAAGCCCAATAATATAAGGATACAAAAGTTATTGAGTCAATTTCGCATGCAAGCACACAGTCTTAACATAGAATCTGGGCACTATGATAACATTCCAAGAGGTCAGAGAATATGTACAGTCTGCGATAAAAATGATGTCGAAGATGAAGTACATTTTGTACTACTTTGTCCTGCATATTCTGATTTAAGAAAAGCATACATCAAACAGTATTATTATCGACACCCAAGTGTCTATAAACTAATAGAATTATTTACCTGTAAAAGTGTTAAATTTTTAAATAGACTGGGTAAATATCTGTGGCACGCTACTACTAAAAGGAAAATTCTCCTCGCTCAGTAGTGATATTATATTAAAATATTATTTGAAACTACTTTGTTATAAGTGTACATACTATAATAATAGTTATTCAATATTCGTTAATAACGCGTTACATAGTACTTTAATGACATCCCATGGTTCTTTCTGGCTGTTTGAAATTATATGTAGTGTTTTCATTATGATGTCATCCTATCATGACGTCACACATATACACGTAGTAACGTCACACATATGATTATATTGTTATATGCTGTCCTTTTCACAAATTTACGAAAAATCATGCTGTAAAACTGCACGTGATATCAGTATTACACGTCTGTAGGCATATATATATATATTTGAATGGAATTGTCCTCCGCCATCTTGTACATCACACATGAATTTTGAATATTTAATTATGTATGTTTGTAACCTATATGCTGTATTGCATTTGGATATAATAAAACTTGAAGAATTATATAAAGCCACTAAAACCAATCTAGTCGCTGTCTCACATAAAGCTCATATATTACGTATATATTGCTTGTTGTCATACTGCTAGTGGACGGTACAGGGTACAGGGTACAGGGTACAGGGTTCAGGGTTCATGGTACAGGGTACAGGGTATATGGTACTAGAATCTACAGGTACATGAAATTCTAACTCCATTGGCTGAAGCCGAGTTTGTATAGACGAAGATCCTAAAGCGTTCCGAGTACCTGTTGCCTGTCATAACACAACAATGGCTGACAGGTTCGATTCACACACGACGGACCAGTATCCTGAAACCATAGCGGCTGACCGACAGGAGCTGTATTCGTCTCTGCATATGAACCCGTATGTACCCTAAGGATTGGCGAACAAGGTACAGTTTGTTATCCGGTGTTATTCCTGTCGGCGAGGTTGCGAGAATATGAATTTTTTTATCACTGTTGGCTTTGTATTGTGAATTTGAATAAATATTTTCTAATTTGAATTTGATTTATTTATTTTATTTTTGAGTTTGTCGTATGACAAATTCGTTTTACAGGTTTTGTGGACGTAACATGGGGCTCATATTATCTGTCTTGGTTTCATATTTCCCTTGCCGAACTAATTTTCAAGTTGCATGCTTAATCTCTATATACCAAGTAAAAATGTACAATAATTGCACCTGCTGTAGGTATTACATCATTTACATCGTCTAACTTCAGTTGAAGCGTAGGTTTGTAGTTGAAAACCAATCTAGTCGCTGTTTCCATATAAAGCTCATATGTAACGTATATATTGCTTTATCGTATTTTAATTTCAAACTGCTTATACCAATTACAATTGTACCACAATCGCACCTATTATAGGTATTACATCATTTAATTATATATATTAGAAATTAGAAATATCAAAAAAAAACAAAGTTATGAAACTTAATTTATACTTGTTGACGTTCCAGCTCATATATTTTATATCATTGGCTTGATCGGTTTAATTACAAACTGCATGTTTAATCTCTGTATACCCACTATCGTAAATGCACTTGTTATACTGTAGGTATTACATTAGTAATTCCTTGGTTTTCCTTCACATCAAAAATTTCACTCGAGCATATCAAAGTTAGCATGCGTTTGATGACGATAATGAGAAACAACATATGTGCTGTGTTTACTGTTTACTTCAAATAAATTACATCCCTCCGTTTTCATTTCTTTTTACTTATTCGATTTCAAGGTCCGTGTCAGTCAACATTGTCTGAACTGCTAAACAGGAAACTGGAGTACACCAGGGTGAATTCTATCAGTCAAACGTTAGTTCCTGATCTGATACCGTTCGAGGACCATACACATAATACAACGGCAACTTCATCAACGATGAAAATGTGGGTAGACGAAAACGGCTTCAAATTCTCTAAAACAAAAACCGTATGCAAGCAGTTCTGTTAAAAACGAAAACCATACATTGTCCAATATCTCGTACTTGTAATGGCATAAGAATTCCAGCTGTTGAGCAAACCTTTACTGGGTTATTTTTTTCTTCGAACATGTCTTTTATTTCTGCATGGTTACATGTTCAGAGACTGAAGCTTGTTCTGTTGGCAGTGTTATCTTAGAAAAAAAATAACTAAGGATCTGGTTATTGTTACATGGTCAAGTACAATTGTGACACTACCAGCTAACAAGTATGATAATCAGTTATTAATGATCCTGGATTGTACAGATGAGATGTTTGGTTTTGTTGTCATTTTGTATTACGTATTATATGCTATGAATACATCAGAAATACAATGAGTATTATGAACACAGCAGACATACAATGAGTTTTATGAATACAGCAGAAATACAATTAGTATTATGAATACAGCAGAAATACAAAGAACATTATGAATACAGTAGAATAGCAATGAATCATTTGAATTCCAAATAAGGAGACATCAAAAATCACCATTGCAATAAGGAAAAATAATAGCACCGTCTCGAGTCCAAAATACGCAGTGAGGAACAGGATTGGATTTTAAGGCAAAAAGCGCCAAAATAATAAAACTGAAGAGACACAAACTATCATGGACTTACAGCAGAAATAATTTCAGAAAGATGGTCACGGGACGCTGTCTGAATCTCTCCAATAGTGTGCGCGCTACGCTGATTGGTTCAGAGGATGCGTGTAGAGTGTTGATTGGGCCCCTGACCAAATATGGTATGACAATTACATCCACTGTCCTCACGTGCATCTCCCTAGGGAGAGAACATTGATGTACCGTGTTCAAATGAAATATGTCATTAGATATTCATGCCGGTCAGTACACAATGTAGCATATGTAGGCAATTGTACAGGATTAAGGCAAAGGACTATCCTACATATGACGAACAGGAGCCAGCTTCTACAATATAGTTTGCAAAGACAAAGTATATCATTCCTTTGACATTGAAGGCTATGGTAGCTCTCTTACACAAATATGTTTATTTCCAGGAAATAAATTGAGACTAATTCTACATATAAAGCGTCTGAACAATTCTCCGAGTCATCTCTTATACTGATTGGGATGCAGACAGTGACATCAATAATCAAGGGTTCGATTTTCGAATAACACCAGTGAACTTCCTTGTAAATGGAAGCGAATGAACCTTATCTTAACGACCGAAGTAAAATACTGACCTTACAGTTTGCTTCCAATCTGAAATCAAATAAAAATGCCTGCCTTTAACACAGTCTTGAACCAAAAATACTGGAACACACTCCCACGAAATCAAAAACTCCCACCGACATTTGCTACCAAAATGTCCATTTACCTGCATGACATACATTTGAATTAACATAGCTGAATACAACATATTGGATGTTCCACCTTGGACTATAAGCCTATGCAAACACATGGTGTTTAATTTGCATTGCATGAGCTGCTAATATCCAGTGCGCTCCCCGAATAATACCAATCCTCCTTTCCGGAGTTTCCCTGCTCATGCATAGCTTTGCACTAAAGGTTCCAAAGATGACTAAAGAGTAGCAGCAGTCTGCTGTTCTGCTCACCATTTCACTTCAATTTGATTCCATTTTCTCTGCTGAAGCTGTACCATCGGTTTTGCCCACGACCATTTCTATAGACATTGGCTGTTGTCAATTTCTCAGTATCTAGCTATAGTATCATTAAAGATTTTAAGTTGTTTTAAAGTTAATATAAAAAATCTAACTTCGCTTACTTTGTCTTTAAAAGTGGGGCCATTTAAAAGTGTGTCCTCTCTCGGCTCATTATTGGTCAAACGTTTTACTTCTGTACACTTTGAGGCATTACTTCATTTTTACGTAAATGGCATTGGTCTATTTTTCATTTTTTTACAGCATTCATGGATAATATCTTTCCCTTTCAATTTTCACACGATAATTTTAACTAAATTTTGTTATTTGACCACCGTGCACTATCTGCGTTTTATAAGCTTATCTTGATAAAGATTGCAACACAAACGAGTTTTTATCTGCTCCATCTTAAAAAGATTATTCAGTCTCTAAATGATTATAGTTGTCGATTGGCCGTTTAACAAACAAACGAACAAACAAACAAACATAATCGCGTCTTTCTTTTTTATAACGGGAATCATAATGCATATTTAACCCGGGGATATCAAGCGTATGGCAAGGTCAAGACGAAGTATGTAGTTTTGCTTCCTGTGGCTATAGTTGACACAGTGCTTGTCAGTTTGAAGTAAGATCTTATGTTTTCTACTGTTGAATTGTAATCTACTTTACATCAAATGTACCCTACAGAATATGCAATAAATTATTAATGTGTATTGCAAAGATGTGTTAAATCGTACCGTTGTATTCGGATGCTACAATGATGATCGGGACCATAGTGTGTATGTTATCAGTCTTACGGGATACGTGCTCACATCGTATGTACACTGGTTTATAAGGCGAGTGAACCTCGCTACATAGACACGTGATGAGAGTAGCCCGTATAAGAAGACAGCGGTTACCTGTCTAATGTAACGAAGGTAGGCCACTACGCTGGATGCCTGACAACGCATTGTGTACTAAACACACAGTACAGATTTATCATGCCACGTTTAGATATACTATACGATCTCGAAGCTATGGCAGTTGAATTAACAGTAGTATAACTATTTCTTTCAATACGATACAGAAACTTGGCTAAAACGGGAACATAGATCCAACAACGATGTCATCTAATACAACAGCGTCGGCCTTCTCATCAGCAAGCTTAGGGACAATAGACATCATCGTTATTGTCGTCTATCTTCTTTTCTGCCTAGCTACAGGAGTATGGGTAAGTTTTGTGTAACTAAACAATCTGATTTTAACGAAATTTGTCCCCCAAAAATGTTACGAAACATAAACGTAGCTCATGTAAACCTAAAAGTATATGTACAATAGTAGTTTTGTTCAATACATATTGTAGCCATCTTGGGATAAGGGGATTGCTTCGCCAACCATAAGGAAAATGGTGAAGACCATAACTTTTATAATGCCTGTCTGAGAGTGTGAACGTACAGCACACATGGCCAAATATAGTTATTGAAATAATTTGTCTTGATATATATATATCGCTTTATGTTTGTTGGTGAAGGATCTATAATGCCCTATTTTCGCAATGATGCATTCTGGTTTATATTTTGGTTCAGCCGTGTCGACTGCGAGTTCTTGGGTTGTTTTTGTGAATTGCTGCTGTGGTGTGTCTGAGTGTAAATGCATTTTTATCACCATCTTTCAAATTTATTGCAACTGATATGTAAAGATCACCTGCCGATGAAATTCTTTTAAGTAAATAGATATATCCCGTAGGTGAACACACCTGCATCCTGGTTGTGTAGTTATATGCCTCAAAACGTTAGTCTGTATGAGATACACACAAGATAGGTGCACATCGTTCGCAGAAGGCATCGCTATAAATACACTTCTCTTTTAATTCTGTTAATATTACAGAGACGAGGCAGTGTGTTATACTTATCAAATCCATGTTATGAAAATGTTTAGCAAAATATATATATAAGCACATGCTAAAGTAACGTTGATTTATTATCTGACATTTTTTGGAGGTTTGGTATTACGTACGAAATTATATGGTACCAATAGTATTGATAATGTTATCCATCATCACCACACTTATGTTGTCTATGATATATTGTGATAAAAAAAATTTGAAAGATTTAGTTTCCGGATGGTAAAAGAAATTATTTTTCTCAATATTATTGTTTTTATTTCTTGACGACGGAAAAATGTTTATGAATCACCTTCAATACAATTCACTCAATGACACATATATATTAACGATACATTTTATACTGGTATGCTAAAAAGTGACAATAAAATTTCATTTGTAAATGCAATGTACATTTCACCATCGAACTCACGTGAGCGCTTGATTATATGGTATTCACCGAGTAGTTTGAAGCGTTATTATGACAAAAAAACCCACTCCATAACCAATCAATCATTTTTAAATCATTCAACGTAACACGTACGATATTTTTATTAAATAGATCAGAAAAGGGGCTTTCAAATGTTATGACCTTTTCCAAGTGTTTTGGGAAGAAGTGATTTTATACAAAATAGATACACAATGGCAAAGAGGTAGTTTGAGAATATGTACATATAAAGTATTGTGTGTTGACAATGAATCGGTTTGGTTTTATATTGTTTAACGTCCTATTAACAGCTAAGGTAATTTAAGGACGTGCCTCCATGTGTGTTGTGTAAGCGTGGAACATCTTCAGTGATTTAAACTTTCGTTTTCATGCATGTTGTTGTTAAGAAAGTTTTTGTCTATGTTTATATTGCAATTTATATACGGTACATTTTGCAAAATGTTGTTTACTTTGCCCATTCGATCACTTTGATCTTATACTTAATCCGTAGCTCATGTACTGCCATAATATAATTAATCATGTCTCAATGAACAGTATTTAATTTGTCATTTATATTCATGAAGGTTTCACTGACCCCGTGTTCGAGCGTGTGTATGTCTATATTATTCAGTGACTTCCATCTTTACAGGCCACACTCAGGACGGAGCGAGGCAGTGTCAGCGGTTATTTTCTAGCAGGACGGGATATGCTCTGGTTTGCGGTGAGGTGTATGCTTATACAAACAACCAGAAGTAAAACTAAATATACATCAAACAAACTCATCTCGTTCCTTGTCCCTAACTTGGTATTAAATCAAACAACGCCCCCATAGCCGAAGCCTAGCTAGCTTGATGATAAATATACGCAAACCTTTCAGCTAGCTTATTTTCAAAAATATTGTAATTCTTTACCGATATCAATTACTTATATGACTTGCGAATTTGAGCACCGATAAACAAAGGTACAAGCTATATTACAAATTTTAAGACAGTTCCCAAAATTCTGAAATTGAAAGTTTTATATAAGGATACGAAAAGCAGAATAGGAATTAGATAGCCTGATCACTGGTGTCGTTATGGTGTTTAGATCCTTGTCGCTTATTTATATACCTATGTAACCTTAAGCCAGCTAGGTGCACTGCCAACTAGAAGTTGAACTTAAGTAAGAAATACAGATTTATCACGACGTGAACAAACACAACACTCGTATTCTAGTAACCGTATATAAATCTATCCACAACACCACACATATATTGTAATATTTTACAAAAACGTGTGATTGATACTTATGCACATAAACACACTCCTGTATGCTTAATGTAGTTTTATTTTTATGAAAGTAATAGTTCTCGAAACATGAATTAAATAAGCCAAAGAACAACGTGCCATAAGTCAAAAGACGAGGTTTAATTTCCGAAATTTAGTTGTAGCTGTGTTCAATTTTTTAAGGCATTTCAGCTGAAGATAAAACCGCACGTTTTTTTTTATTATAGATAGGTGCTTCACTCTTCTCCAGTAACATTGGCAGCGGGAGTTTCGTGGGATTGGCAGGAACAGGGGCAGCCAATGGCATTGCTGTTGCTAGTTACGAATTGAATGTAAGTTACAAGCAAGTCATAGTCAGTTTACCGGTACAAAAACTATTCCTACATATTATCGTCATATTCACAAACATGTTTGAATGGATGTTCTACATTTGATGTATTTTTTATTTGTCAATAATTGTTGCCGGGGTACTATATCAATGGAATTTCATCAGTTTCCTTTTAAAAATTATAAACATTGCAAATTTTATATGTATTAAAGTATTTATCATTCTTCATAAAAAGGGCACTTCATCTGCATATATGTACTTAAATGTATAAGTCGACTAGATGTTAAACTAGATGTTTGTCCATCCATCCGTCCGTCTATCAATGGGTTGTCGGCTTTTGACGGCATTTTCTTGGTCATATACTTTCATGATCGTTTTTATTGATACGACATTTATAACGTTACTGCAGTATAATGCGTTTAACATTTATTAACCTTTATGGTATTTTAATAAATGTGAATCTTTAAAAAACATATCATACTTTCTTACTTTCGCTAAATGAAATGAATCATTTCTAGATCATTTGCAATAATATGTGTTGTAAACAATATTGCAATGTATAGATAGTCACTGAAGCGATTTTCACACATTTTTAGCTTTCGATATAATTCCATTTTTATAAAGACAGAAATTCATAAAACAAACACAAAATTGCAATTCCCTTTTTCATTTTAAGATGATAAGCAGATTTTGATTTCGTTATCTGACCTCCATAGAGACTCACGAGTCGTTTAGAACTGATAGGTTATGGTATCTCACAAAGATCTTCTTAATCTTTTCTGCTAGACATGCTTTAACCTTCCACACTTCACATTCCCGATTTTGCTTAGGAAAAGATAACTCTACTATCGCGTAATCACTTTCTGCAGCGTAACAATATCTACATAAATTACGTCATAATATTTGTCACTCAATTTTCATGCGCCATTGATGAAGGCGTGGTTCATTCGAATTAACCATCACTAGTTTGGAGTATTTTTAAGGTTATAAAGTGTGAGAGAAACATAAGCAATGGGGAGAAGAATTTTGAAGTTAAGCACTCAGCAAAGCTTCGTGCAATTTGTTTTCTTCAAAATTCATTTTTGTTCGTGTACATCAAACAGCAATGAGTTCTAGTATTAATCTACGCTGAATGTATTTTACGTATTGCGGTAATCGCCTTACAAAACCATGAAATCGAGGCAGATTGATTTTTTTTGGTGGTTTTTTTTTGCACCACATGTGGCACAAGTGATGATGTTTCTTGTTAAGTCATGGTAAGGGTCACCAATAGCAGTAACACTGGAGTGTCCTAGATCGAAATCTATACTTTATGAATACTGTCATGCAGTTAGAAAGTACCGATTTAATAGTATAAAAATGTGGAAATAAATCGTTTTATTCCCTTAATCAAAAATTATGATTTCCTCATTGAAAAAAAGCACTGCCGGTCTACTTTTTAATCGCTGATCAGTAGTAAATATTGTGAATGTGTTTGCGTACTTCAAGCATGTATCAATCACTATTAGTATAAGGGATAACTTAAGTGTGTTATTATTTATATATTCAAAGATTTAATACTAATCAGCTCAATCATATGTTGGTCCTTTCTATCACAATGCATGTTATAAAACAATAAAAACATGCTACAATATTGAACACTCGATGTTTTCTATCACAAATCGAGAGATTAATGTGTGCCCACATGACAACTTGTGTAAACAGCATTGAGAAAAAGGATTTTGCTGATATATTGCGACATTTCGTAAACAAAATCAACACTATACACTATATCATATGTTATTTCAAAACTAAATGAACGCAAATGTTAAACTAATGGCATGGTGATGTATTTACTGAAAGGTTAGAATTTAAATGTAGCTTAATATAGTCTTTTAACCAGTAACTTAATGAAAATCAGTAAAAAAGTAAAATAAACAAAATAAAGAAATCATATAAACATATACAAAGAATATACAAATGTAAATAGAAGTAATAAATTCTATACAAATATTTTCGGTAAATACTCTTTTCTTCTTTCTATAAATATAAACTTTAAATATCCCCATTCCATCCCTATCTACACAGATCAGCGTATGTAAGATACCTACAGTATCCTATATGCAAGCTATATGCATAGCTGTTTTTATGTCGCGACACATACACCCTCTATTATACTCTTTGACGGGTATTGTTAAAAGATTGCTACGAACATAGGCCCCTTAGGGTGCCTCTGCCCCCTTCTTGGTGCCTCTGTTGTTTTGAGGTTATTGATAGGTTTAAGAAAGGCGCCATTTTGTGGCAGCATCTTTTCAGAAATTTATACCAAATTTGCCTTATTGAAAAACCCACCTTGCATGCCACCCTTTATTATTGTTTGTTTTGTGATCTAAATATATATGTGTTGGCGTGGCGTAATTCTTTCGAATCCCCACCTAAGGATGTAAATTGACAGTTAACATCATTTTCATAGTTGGTGTCATGATGTAATCATAATAAATTGTCATCTTATGATGGCCTTGTTCAACTCTATATTTGCGTTGAGTTTTATGTGGAGTAGGCATACATGTTTATATATCCGTCTAAGGTAGGTCCCATCGTTACGATAACAATGTAACACATGCTAACATATTTTTGTCACTATGGAGCATAGCCTTGCTGTAAGGAAAGCGTTATGTATATAGAGAATACAAAAGCGTCTAACATAGCAGTATCTTTACAATATTGGTGCATATAAGTTATCAGTTGCCGAGATTACCTGTCGTCTGATAAACTAGAATCGATCGAGCATGATTGACATGAAATACTTCTTTAAACATAAATTATCCATTGTAGCTTAAAGCTGTAAATCTGTATCATTGTGAAGGGTTTTGTAGGCACCGGTCCTGTTCGCTGTTAACTATTTTTATTTCTTCAGCTACCAACGAGAGTGCTTCCTTTCTCCGTATTTCTTACGCTCGCTTATTTTGGTATAGGAAACATGAACCGGTAATATAGTTTGCAATGACAAATTATAAGGGTATTTCAAAAGTCAAGTTTTGTTTTCGGAGTTATCTCATGTCTACTATACTTTGTCATAACAAATATGTGCTATCCTAACTGGATCTGTTGTATCGTCACATGTATATTACGAAGATGACTCTATCTAGCAGGGTATTCTCTATCATCAATTAACCATCACGGAATTGTGTCTTACTTACTGGATCATTTCTACCATCATTATCTCTTTACATATAAGTGTCTTACAATGTCTGTTCTACATTACGTACATTTGTCTTACAGGGACTGTTCCACCATTATATTTAAAAAATATTCAAGTGCCTTATTATACAGGGTTATTATACCATCGTATATACATTCCGGACATTTGTTTCATTTAACAGGATTCTGCCATTATTTTTGTATAACGTAATTTTGTCTTGCTTACAGGGACTGTTCTGCCTGCTGCTGCTGGGGTGGTTTTTCGTACCAATCTACATTTCTAGTGGGGTATGTTATAACAGTAATGTAGTACAAAACTATATGATATATTGAAAATGAATCAGACAATTGTACAAAGACTAAATGGAACGCCGCCAGAAAATCCAAGTACGAGGGCCATTCAGTAACCTCACTTACTAGTGCCAGGAACCACATGTATGATGTTCACGGTTTAATCTTTCTATTACATTCCTTCGATTAAACCCCTTGGCGGAAGCAAACTTTCGCAATCGCGCTACCCATGACATAAACGCTACGCTGTAGTTTCCCTCTTGGCATACTGACAAGACACTTGAAAAATGGCACTACCCAAAGAACTCTTAGCGGCATACCATTTCCCAGAGAGCATTTCGTTGGTAAAGGAAGTTTGGAATTAGGGACTTAGATCTGGTGAATAGGGTGGTTGGTCAATATCAAGCATTGCAGGAGGACATTAGCAAGATGCCATTCAACCCTTTACTTGAACGTTTTGTTATTTCTGATCTTTTGATCAGTCTATATAAAACGTGGCAGTGATGCTTTTCCATTCCTTGTACTGTATTTGAATCACAGGTCCACCAAACTTTCAAAAATTAGCATACAAAACCTCAGAAACATCATAACGACCATCATCCTTAATTATTGCTATCACAGCAGCAATGTTCTGCTTTGATACTGCAACACCTGACCTGCCCGGCCGTGTGTCTTCTTTTATGACATCCTTACCATTCTTGAATGTGTTCATACACCTTTTAACTGTTATCAATGTGATGCACAACTCAGAATGCATCTATTTGTAAAGCACACAGTGCTTTGATAGAGGAGCATAATTCTGATTTAGTCTCAATCAGCGTTTTAGCATCGGAAAGTAGCCACTGGTCACGAGTGCATACCATTCAACAATAAATAACCTGTTTACATATTGTCGTAAGGTGCACGTGCATTGTTTTTATATCGTTTTGCAGTCCGTCAATGCGCTAAAGTGATTTTACGCATTTTAGCAGAAAGAATCACATTGATCCTTTTTTTTTTTTGAATTTTCGATAGCATTTTTATTAAACATACTAAATTGTGTTTCTCTTTGGTTGAAACAATCAAGATTTACAAGCATACAAAAGTTTCGTTGAATTATTACTATGAACAATAATGTGATATTTTAGTGTACTGAAAAATTGTTTTGTACAGTTATGATAATAGTCGCTTGTCTGAATACATTTATACAAGTTACAAAGAACGTTATATACATTCTCATGAAAAAAAGTATAATCTTGTTCAATATAAGCAGCACGTGTTAAAAGCTTAACATCGCTGCAGGGTTCAATTTGGTTACGTGTACGATCGGGTGATTTGGGTACATGTACACGGAGATAAACACGTTAAGTGTATGTATTTTTGTCATATTAGTATGTTAAATCTAATGTAGGTATTCTTACAGTGTAGGAATATCATATCTGATGTAGGTATACTCGTAATGTAGGAATGTTAAATCTGATGTAGGTATGCACGTTTAATATGCATGCAACTATACTGCAGCAAGTAGGTAACCACGTTTTAAAGGTATGTCATATGTATTCTAGGTGTAAACGTTAAAACTTATTTCCCTGTAAGTGATTTATCAAATATGCACAAATTAACCACAACACAACAATTTCAATTAATTTTATCTTAAATACTAAACTCTTGGCAAGTTATTGTCGTGGTATATAAATATATATAAGAATAATTTGGAGTGACCAGTGGGAACAAAGAATCCCCCAAATTAACTTTCCAGCTAACTATAACATTGATATGCATCAATTTATCATTTAACTGTGCTAAAGAAACAGGTGATCTGAAATTTTATGCCAAACAGTCCTCAACATGAAATACTCTCCATGAAGATCATGCTCACCAGTCCCATGTGCTCTTCCCTGAGCAGCACATAATATATCACGACGTTAGAATGAAAAAACATCATCTGTTAAAAGAAAAAACACTGGCGCCAGTAAATTAAACGGATACTATAACATGACTGTAAAAGATATCCGGATCAGCATTTGTACTCCGCACTAAAACAGATACTCATAATCAATTTTTGGCATTGTGATAAATTGTTTGAAAATATAATTTTGAAACTTATTAGGTAAACGAGGTATAAAAGCAGATTTGTTTAGCCCCACAATGCAGTTCTTATGTACGTCATACTAATACATTTCTACTGTTAATCTGATATATCAACTGCAGGAAACCGAAACATATACATATTTTCACAGCTGTAGGTAACGGTACATGCATGTGTTTTTACAGCTTTAGGTAAACGAAACATGTATATATTTTCACGACTGTACACAAACGATGCATTTATATTTTCACGGCTGTTGGTAAACGATACATATATATTATCACGGCTGTAGTTAAATGAAAAATTTAAGTAATTTCACTGCTGTGTATAAACTATACTTTTGTATATTTCCATTGTAGGTATATACTTTACCCGAATACCTGATGAGACGGTTCGGTGGACAACGCCTCCAGATTTATATGTCAGTTTTAGCGCTCCTCATATATGTTTTCACCAAAATATCTGTAAGTATGGTACCTGTCACTGATAATGTATAATATATACAGTTTTCGGTTGCTAGTGACATTTAATCCCTGGTTTATGTCTACATCAAAAACACTACAAATAGAATAAAATACTGTATACCGAAAACGTTTCGCTGCATTTTAATTTTCGCCATTTTTCTTCGTCTGTATTGAGAGCGAGCTCATCATCACATCGAACTTTGGTAAACAACGTAATTTGGATTTTACCGGTTTGACTGGGCGATGCTTTTCCGCTATAAAGTCCGGTATATAGTTTAAGTCTGTCGAAGAAAAAAGCTGTGTCTATATTACCGTAGCCGTTCTAAAAAATTACCCCCATACAAAGAAACAAAATCGATATAACAAATGACGTCACAATTAGAGTTGACACTCTAACAATTGCACAAACAATATTTTGCAATATTTTTTTTTTCGACATTATTTGCATAATGTCGAAAAACAGTTAACGTCTATTGATGAAAGGGGTGATGTCACATATAGTTTTTCTCTGCAATGGAGACAACTTATGTCTGAAATATACTATAGTATATTGAAGGACTCTATTTATTCTATTCATTAAAATGTGTTGTGTTATAATATGAATTCTATTTAATGTAATGTGTATTGATGGGATGGTGTATTTGGTCCTTGTGTTTTGACGTGCGATATTTTCCTATTGTATTGTGACGTTGTTTTTCATATTGTGTTACCACTGTTGTCTATTGTGTTCTTGTGTATTGATATTTTCGTATATTGTGTCTGTATGTGTTGTCGCTGTGGTATATTCCCTTGTGTGTTTAGATTGCGGTATTTTTTTGTGTTATCGCTCTTGCATATCGTGACATCGTGTGTTGTCATTGTGGTATATTATATTCCTTGTGTTTTGTGCTATGTTATATATGTTTTCTATCTAACTTTTCCACAAACCATTACCTAACTTTGTCCAGTAAAGTATAAATATATTTCTCTCTGTTAGGTTGACATGTATGCTGGTACCATATTTATACAGCAGGCAGTAGGGTGGGACCTATACGCCGGGGTTTTCCTGCTGTTAGGGATATCTACCCTGTATACCGTCTCAGGTAGGTACACTAGTATCTCGTTAGAGATGTTTATCATGATTCATTTTACACCATTGCTTATCTTTGAGCTAACAGTAAAAAAATCAAATAAAAGCAGCGCTCATGTTCTTCTTTACAGCAGTTTTTTTTTTTATATTATTATGTTTCACTTTACAGCAACGTTTACTTTATAATGTAACTAAACCGAATGCGTGTTTTGTACTCTACGGCAGTGCAATGTTATATCTACATCATTATCCAACGTGTTTACTTTACAATCAATGTTCTTCATGTGTACTACAGCTGTGTTATTTTCATCAACTGTATTTGCCTGTTTATTTTACATTAGTGCAGTCACGATCACAAAGTGTATACATCAATTTTATAACAAAGTATTATAAAAATAATTTGTTTTGCTTCACCGCTCCATAACCATATTTGTTTTTATTTCACAGGAGGACTAAAAGCTGTGATGTACACAGACACGTTACAAACTATCATAATGGTGGCCGGATCCATTATTCTTATGGTGCTTAGTAAGCATATATCAGGCATTGGTTACAATTACGAATTATTCGTCAATACAAACGACGGGTTTTTGCATTATTTGGTCAACACTCTCGTTTTGCGTAAACTTAATTTAGGAATAAAAGTTCATTAATCAATGAATTCGCACGTCAATGTGTAGCATACATTCAATCTACAAAATTGAAACCATATTCAAATCATAAGAACATACTATCTATCAACTGCAATGTAGCAGAAGTACGACAAACAATCGAGGAGCAATTTGCATGTTTCCTATATCATCGACAGCAACATACAACACAAATATAAGCATATAAAAACAATATTACAGGATAAGATATTAACGTTACATCGGTTAACTTCTTAGCTTTAACAATATTTTTGTAAAACTTTACTTTCAAGGTTATATAAAAGTAGGAGGATTGGAAAAGGTGTATGCTGAATATTTGCGCGCTATCCCGGACAAGCGGATAAATGGTTCTACGTGTGGAATACCTCCTGACAACGCCTTCCATTTACTGCGGGATGCCTCCTCGACTGATCTCCCTTGGCCTGGCAATGTTTTCGGGATCACTATTCTGAGCGCGTGGTACTTCTGCTCTGACCAGGTACAGAGAAGACACTGTAGCACGCTATACTAACCCTCTTCTCATGCATTCTGTTATTAATTCAAAATAATTTTATCTTATTTCATCGATTCATTCTCCTGTTTATTCGATTCCCTTCATTCATTTCTGTTCGTTCCACCTTCGTTCGTTCTTTTCATAATTCATTTATTTTCATTTATATCTTGATTAAACACACAATTAATTCAATATTTGATGCATTTATGATTTTATTGATTTATTGAATAAATATTTTATATTGATAATTAATTGAATAATTATTTTATAAATTGTGTCATGGTTGTGTAATGAGTTTCATCCTTATTGCGTTATGAAGGTTTTGGTACAAAGAACACTGGCTGCAAAGAATATGCATCACGTTAAGGGTGGATCTATATTGGCGGCCTACCTCAAGATACTTCCTCTGTTTACAACTGTGTTTCCTGGAATGATCAGCCGGATTCTATTCAAAGGTGAGCTCTTCAAAGGGGTGTCGTTATCTATAAAACATCAGTTCGTTTGCTTTAAATCAAACATAAATTGAGATGTTCTTAACTGTGATTTACTAAAAATACAATTTACTAAAACAAATGGTATTATTTGCCTTCATAGTATCGCAAAATTACAATCATTGTTGTCGTGTTTACCAAACAAACGTAAAGTATAGTGAATATGCTTTATACGCTTGTATTAAAACAGTCATAAACGGATATGTATGAAACATCTGAATACTACAAATTTGTGTTTTTTCTAACAGTATTAAGTTCTTTCTTCTGTGGTTTTACACTTGAACGGTTCGACATGAACAAATATAATATTGGTATAAATAAAAAAACACATTATGATATTATTATAATTATGATATGAAACGAAAATGCAAAAACACCTAAGTTACAACAAAACCGTCATTAGATCTCGTATTCGATACATCTAGGACAAAATATGACGAAAGGAAAACTTTACATGTTAGCCCTTGAAAACCAACAAGATAATAAGAATAATAAGAAATAAGATTTTATCGAAGGCATCTTCAACTTCAACGGTTACACCCGCCATGACAAAAAAGGTCAAATTCAAGTAATAGCACGTCCTCAAAGGGAGAGTCGGTGGTAGTATCATAAATTTCATATGAAATGAAAACGAATTTAAGATCCTTTTAATCACATAATCAAGATTTGTGGCATTTATTCGTGAAACTGGACAATTTCCATGCAACCTCGAAATGTAAACAGCCGCCATTTTGACTCCAGTGCGGAAGTCTGTGACGTCATGTACTTGTCCTAGGCGTCACGCCTAGGACAGTAGGAAGCAATTGAAACTTACAGCCAATCACAGGACTTATAGGTCATATTACATGGGTGAATACGCAAAACAATATGACGGGTATATTCACTGGATAACACAGTACATTATGTGATAAATAGCCATAGATAAATTACAGAGTAATTTGCATCCTAATCACACCGAATATATGTTTTCATTGACACGTTTGATACAGTGACACCAAACAAAAGTTGTTATTGATTAAAATATTACCATTAATGAGTGTTGTTTTTGTGTCATCAACAGACCAGGTGGGTTGTGTGGACCCTGTCTTGTGTAAACAGATCTGTGACAATGCCGCCGGGTGTACCAACATCGCCTACCCTAAACTGGTGGTGGAGCTAATGCCTGAAGGTAAGTGGAAAGCATAGCCTCATACATGTATAAACAAAATGCGTGGAAGAGGTCTGAAACGTTTTCTTTATTTATGTTTGTATGTACTCATTTTTAGGAGGATTTTGTTTCTTAATATTAAATACTGTTAACAGGGTCATTTTCAAGAATGTTATTCTTAAATTTTAATTAAAATATGGAATCTACATATTAAAGATTTTGAAACTATCGACTTTAAAGGAAGACTAATTGGATGTTATGCTTGTTAAACAAATATTCTGGCGATATGAACTTGAAATTTGATTGAAACCCGGGAGTGGTTTTGACGAATAAATTTCTTTAATGTTCTGATATACAAACAGAAGCACGAAATCATAAAACGCAAAATGGTCATTGAAACTTAAAAAGTATAGTAATTGAGTTATATATAATTTACTATTAGGCGTATTGAGAGTGATTTGTTTGATTTTGTCTTTCGTTATCTCAATGTAAAAGTTCAGTATGAGATGTGTTATTTTGTACGTGCATGTTGTGCGCTGATATATTGCAAGTGGAAATGTTCACCTTTTCTATGGCATTATCTAGGATTGAAGGGTCTGATGTTAGCCGCAATGATGGCGGCCCTGATGAGCTCTTTGACCTCTGTATTCAACAGTACCAGTACAATATTCACCATGGATATATGGAGACGGCTACGTCCAAGGTCCTCTGATGGCGAGCTCTTAGTTGTAGGAAGGTATGATATACCACACGGGCTTTTGAAGATAATACGTTCTTGTAAAAAGCAAATATTAAAGGTTGTTGCAATACATTTATGTATATTCCATGTTCCAAACAAGCAAGCCATAAGAATGATTAAACGACAACACATCAGAACCTTTTTAAATGTCTAATATATTTTATTGATTGTTTTGCTATGTGGCTTAGAACGGTTATGACTGCCATACTTTTGTCGATTTGACTCAGAACGGCATACCGGGTTACACATGTGATTGAAGATATCATATCTTTAAAAACATGGTACATTGTATCCCCCTTTTGAACGATAAACTACTTAGCCAAAGCTAGCTACCGGACATGATTCAATCCGTGCAGGGAAACTTTGCCATTAGTTTCCAACTATTAGGTAGCAGAGTACAGTAGCGTACAGTGGCCATGGGTGATATTTTTATACAATGAATAACCCCTGTAATATAACATGTATCAAAATTAAAAAAAAAAAATCAGCACTAAAATTGGCATATACATGATGAAGTGGACTATGTGGGCTTCATAATTTAAAAAAAAGAAAACGAATTTGGTTTGAGACTACAATTTTGGGCATTTACGAATCTGTGTCTACACAACAAAAGCTAGCTTTTCATGTAGTCTATTTTTGTACTCAGCACATGTGTAAATATTGTGAAAAATCCACCGGAATGACCTATGCTAAAACGTGAGTATTTCTGTTACCGAGTAGGCGATATTTAATTTCAGACAGGTTTTAAGAAAAACAATTCTACTTGCGGGGGTCAAATTCTGGGTTAAAAATCATGATTTTTTGCATATTTTGGTGTTTTTTGATGTGGTAACCATGGTTTTCAGAAGTCCCAAATCTGGGGAAATCACTTTTTGAAAAAAAAAAAGTTCTTCTAAAAAACACCTATTAAAAATGTAGTTTATAAATATATATATATATATGTAGGTGTGTTGTGCAGGATGAATCCGCTATCCATGTTTATCCGAGACATGCCCTTTATTTTTAGGGTCAAGCCATTTCTACTGTACTCTGCCACCTTAGATTAAAAACATTTTAGCGCATACAAATGTATGATACGTTCTAAATGGAAGAAATGACCCTACCATGCATTGAATAGTTACTTTGTGTTATTTTCATTTTTGATTGAAAATACATTATAAGATTAATTTGACCCGGTTTGAATTATGACATATCTTTATAAATGATTGAGATTTACATGTATGATCATTGTATCTATTAAATTTTTGAATTACGCAACCGGTAAGAGTATTTAATTCTAATTTGATTTATATTCATACAACCTATCAAAGGACACATTGTTACAATAGTATATATTTTTTCAGAATATTCGTGCTAGTTCTCGTCGCTGTAAGTATTCTATGGATCCCAATTCTACAAGCTTCCCAAGGAGGACAACTCTTCAACTACATTCAGTCTGTCAGTGGATACCTTGTACCGCCGGTTCTCTCCCTTTTCCTGCTTGCAATGCTTTGGAAACGCACAAACGAAGCTGTAAGTTGAACGATAAATACTGTATAATACAGAACCATGATTTTTGCTGACAGAATAAACTTATGGAAATGTGTGTGAGAATAAGCTTATAATTATTTCTTAGAATATCAATGTATCTTGGATGTCATGAATTAAATGAATCATTAAATCACATATATATGAAGAGGATGACTTTAAATTGACCATACCGATCTTAAGGATCCTTATCTCACTCCACTCTGATTTCTCATATATACAATAACCTCCCCATAATTTCAATAGTCTCGGAATTACATTGTACCTGTAGCATTAGTTGGGCAAAGACACTTCCATTCAGTAGGTAGTCGATTAAAGAGATATTATAATCTGAGGTATATTTTTTTTTTTTTTTATATAAAAGTCTTTCTAGGTATGGTTTTTCGGAAATATATTTTTCAAAGCTATGGTCATGACGGAAAAACAGTTCTAATGCGTAGCTACAGATTTTGGCAGTGGTGTGGGGATCCTTAAAATAAAGTATATTTAAAAACAGATACAAATGTTTCATATATTAAGTATTGTCAATCGCTAACATTGTAACAAGTATAATATAAAATAAAGTTGTAATTATTTCTAAAAAATAACAAATACATTATGCAACTTCATTCATGATACAACGTGCAGATATAACACCTCAATAATTTTATTTCAGGGAGCCTTCTGGGGTTTGATGGTAGGCCTTCTAGTTGGACTTCTCCGTCTCGGGTTAGACTTTGGTTATGGGACGCCAGCCTGTGGAGAAGAGGAATTCAGGCCGGCAATCATTGCAAAAGTTCATTTCCTACACTTCACAATCATCCTGTTCTTCATCAGTCTGTTTACCACTATAATTATATCACTTATCACGCAGCCGATCCACCCAAAACATGTAAGTAATTAAATTTATCACGGCTCCATTAATTCTACCACAAATATATGGTTGAGATAGATAGCATGGCTATGTTAACGGGATGGTTCTTTAAAAGAGAATGGTATGAAAAAATGTTAAGATATTTAGATATTCAATTATTCATCACGAACAAAATGCCATAAATCCTTTTATTTTCGTGTGTAATTTATTTCGCGAAATTTGCCTATAGGCTTTATTGGTGTTTGCTGAATAAGAGATCGTTATTACATTATTGGTATTAATTGTCAATTGGAATTAATATTCGCTTGAAACTATATATTCGCAAATATGTCTCTTCGCAAATTAACTAAAAAACTAAAGTCTTCTAGTAAAATAAAATGTTTTACAGTACACTATTAAGTCAATATTGAAGCAATTTAAATCCAAATCTCTCTTATGGGGCGATGACATATATTTATACATGTGTTCTTTAAAGATCGATTAAATATTCAATTTGGTTTACTTGTTTTGGGGTGATATTTGTTTTTTCCAAACACAGATAAATCGTTTTAAAACGCACGTGTATACTAACAGTTAGTGAGACTGACATGGTGGACGCGATACAGTACCATGAAAAGAGTTCCGTTTGAGGAAGAAGAGGAGGCCAACAGGATATCCGAGAAGGCTAGACAAAAGAGAATAGCAGATCTGAGGGATAAACCAGAAGGTAGACTGTTTTATAAAATAACTTCAGAGTTACTGTCCAGTTACCGTATACCTTTCGTGCTGCTAAGTGGTTCATTTAACACTTCGATATTGGTTTAGTTTGGTTTAGTATTGTTTAACGTCCTATCAACAGCTATGGTCCTTTAATGACGGCCTTTCCTGTGTGCAAGATGCATGCGTAAAGTGTTTGCGTGTGTTTTGGGAGGCCGCAATATGTTCGTGTTTGTCTCCTTGTGATAGCGCGGAACTGATGCCGACTTTATAGTGCTACCTCACTGAAACATACTGCCGAAGACACCCAGCAGGACACCCCACTCGGTCACATTATACTGACAACGGGCGAACCAGTCGTCCAACTCCTAAAGTGCTGAGCGTTAAGCAGGAGTAGGAACTTCCATTTTTATAGACTCTTGTATGTCTCGGCCAGGGGACAGAACCCAAAGCCTTCCTCACAGAGGCGAACGCTTAACCGTCAGTGAAGTGATCCAATGTGAGTAACAACTACTGGTTGTTATGAATTTATTACAAAAGTAAAGACAGCCAATTTAAAGAGTTTTAACAATTAAAGAAAGGTTAACTTTTAGTTGGTAATCAATAGCCCAAGTCAAAATAGGTTTGCATTAATTTGTTTTGAATGTCATTCATAATGAGGTATTATAATACTAAAAGGCATTACATATATGTACTGTAAGACTACAACGTGATTAAGTAGAGGATACAGCATTATATGTGAGTGCATTTGATTACATTATGAACAAGTAACGGCTACAGTTATATAATATGGAGGTACTTTTGACTACATCATGAATGTAAAGCATCTTTCTAGAGGAACTTTTCCTTCAGCTCGCTTGGTAAAGCGTCGGCCTGGGAAGCTGAAGGTCGCTGGTTCGATTCTCATTGGAACCAACTGTTCGTACTACTCTCGTCCTGTAACGTAAGATGTCGCCCTCCCTATCTTGACAGGGGGTTATAGAACTAAGTGAAGCAGTCTTCGAGGGGGAACACATTTTAAAGAAAGGACGGGCTACATTTCGTAGTATGGTACTTTTTTTTAATGTACATAGAATCATCCGCCTATTTACGTTGCGTTAGGGGGGAATCATATTAATTGTATGAATCTTTTGCTTCAGTGGTGGTGCCCAGATGGAAGTCTTTTTTCTACCTGATATGCGGGTACGAACCTCCTAAGGAGGTTCTCAGCCCCGAGGGAGATGAAACCAAACAGAGCATGCTGACGGACATCAGGGAGGAGCCACGGTGGAAACGCATCGTCAACATCAACGCAATTGTCCTAATGTGTATAGGGATGTTCCTGTGGGGCTTTTTTGCCTAGTGCAGTCGTCCAACGTATCAGTCAATTTGTTAACATGTCCGATCTGAATTTCATGTAATTTGCTACGATTTTCCTTCATTACGTAACGTTAGACAGTTGTCAACTCTCTGTGTATAAGATGATTTAAAACTGTCTTTTTTGTTATCTGTAACAGCTCAACATATCTACAATCGTATCGTAATGGTGGCATTCACATTGGTGCTCAACTATGTCCTGCAATGGACATAAACGATGTCAACCTTAAACATTTTTTTTTATCCGATTAGCATAGACTGTGTTTATCTCTGTTTATAGCAGTATAAACTACTGTAACAGGGCAGTTTTTCATGTAGATGTTTTCATTAGTCAGCACATACAGAATTATCTGTTGAAGATAATACTACACCAGCTACCAATTTACCTGCACCTGGTCAAGCAATGATATTTCAAAATAGGAACAATGAACAGTATTTGTTATTGGTAACTGATAACTTCACTTGTTTAATTGGGTTTTTTCCACGACAATGCTTAAGAACAACATATAAAAATATAGGCAGAAATGTTGGATATTTTCTTATTTATATATAATAAGATAAATTTGTACTACAAATCTGCCACTGTTCCTGACTGGTGAATGATATTTCGCTTCATAACTATATCGATATATAGTCTTTATTTTACACGTGCAGAAATCCTGTTAAATGCAGAATACTAATTGTACCATAAACTATCAACATAATTTAATTTTTCATACATATTTTGATTGATTAAAGCTCACCAGCGATGTTGGAGACCACAATGCTAGACTCCTAACAATGGGCGATAGAATTGAAACAAATGAATAAATCTAATAAGTTAGTTAGAGCTGATAAAAGCGAGCTCAGTGCTGAGCACTTATCATATAATAATTTAAAAATTTAAAACAGTATATAGATGAAAGGACAGTTTCTACTAATCAGATGTAACCTTGAACTACAGTTAGAGATCATTGTGTATTATCCATGTCTGTTGTTGTAAGGTTACTTTAACTAAGTAACTGGTAATGTACATGTACGACTCAAAAGAAAATCGTTGCATTTCTCACAATGTGTAATCCTAAATTCTGCCTTTTTCGACGTTAATTTGTTTCTGTTTTCATTGGCATACATTGGCATACATTTTATAATGGTGAAACATAACACCCGGCTATGTTAAATTAAAAAGAGTTCCGGTGAGAATTATGAACGAAGATTCTGATGAGACTAGTTATAAAGAGTATGAGGAGACCTAGTTATAATGTTATGATGAGAGTAGTTTATGAGAATTGTATAGGATTAATCAGTTAAGCTCCTTATAAGGTTAAAATAAAAAGGTTCTGATGAGACGACTTTATTTAGAATTGGATAAAAGTAGTAGATTATCAAGATTAAAATTATAGTAGTAAAATTACAATCGGAGTAGTAGTAATCCGATAAGACAGGTCCATTTAGATTCTATTGTTAGAAGTTTAATTGGATTGTGTTTGGACAAATTTATTACGATTTTGGTGAGAAAAATGCGTTAATATTTTTAAATAAAATATTAAGAAGATAACAGCTATGTAATAATGTATCTGATGAGAATAGTATATTACAAGTCTGACGAGAGTAATATATTACAATTATGATGAGAGAAATATATTACGAATTCTGATAAAAGTAGTATATAACCATTTTGATGAGAGTAGAATACAACAATTCGGATGAGATTAGTATATTATAATTCGGATAAGAGTAGTATATTACAATTCTGATGAGATTAGTATATTACAATTCTGATGAGAGTAGTATATTACAATTCGGATGAGAAAGTATATTACAATTCTGATAAGAGTAGTATAATACAATTCTGATGAGAGTAGTATATTACAAGTTTGATGAGAATAGTATATTACAATTCGGATGAGAGTAGTATATTACAATTCTGATGAGATAGTACATTACAAGTCTGATGAGAGTAGTATATTACAATTATGATGAACGTTGTTTATTACAATTCTGATGAGAATAGTATATAACAGTTCGGATGAGAGCAGTATATTACAAATGTGTTGATAGGAGAATATCACAATTTTCAGGAGAGTAATATATTACAATTCTGATGAGAGTAATATATTACGAATTCTGATGAAAGTAGTATATAACCATTTTGATGAGAGTAGAATATAACAATTCGGATGAGATTAGTATATTATAATTCGGATAGGAGTAGTATATTACAATTCTGATGAGAGAAGTATATTACAATTCGGATGAGAGTAGTATATTTCAATTCGGATGAGAGTAGTATATTTCAATTCTGATGGGAGCAGTATATTTCAATTCTGATTAGAACGGTATACCATTTCCAATGAGAGTATCATATTCAGATCAGAGAAGCATATTCTGAACAGGATCAGAGTAGGAATACAGACTAGTTTCAGATTCTGACAATGCTATAGATCAAGATTCTGACGAGACTAGTTTGAAATTCCAATTATATAAGTTAATTTAGATTCTAATGGGACTAGTTCATTAAGATTCGTATGTTGTAATTCTGGTGTAGCCAATCTTATTATCACTCCAGCATAGGTACTGATTATACGTAATTGGCAATATCTATCCTAAGTTCTGCGTCCATCTAGTGATACATAGATATGTCTGCATTATAAACACTTTTTACACGTATATCCATTCATTTCAAAAGCTATCTGGTAATACTATGATATACCCTGTCGGGTAATTTATGTGATCCGGACGGGCTACAGACAAGTTTATGACCGTGTGGAGTTTTCTGCCGTCCAACATCACCGATATAGGTATAAGGGGCCAAACCTTCGACTCACTTTGACAGCCCTGAGCTTAATTTAGAATTTGGGAAAGGTATACGCGTAAAATGTTTTAACTAAGAGCCCCAATCAGTCACGCTATCACGTGTCAGCTAGTACAACACGCGCATTCACAGGGTAGGATATGCACGTGGTACGTCAATTTATAGAGGGAATACTATCGACTATTTGTAGACTATTTAGACATGAATTTTCATTATTTTGACCTTAAATACTACTGAAGAGTTCGTAGTGGACGATATGGTAATAAGGTACAGGAAACATATTTTGGCTTTCTCCTTCGACTTCAAATTCAGCCTTGCTTCGTGGTTTTAGTAATTTTGTTAAAGTGTAAGATTTCGGAAATACACGTGCATTGATATGCTGACTATTGTTTGAAATCAACAGCTTATTTAATATAGGTGCCACTCAGTGACTACTTAAATTGTGGCTTCTTGCACTGTGCCTTTTGATCAGTGACACAATACTCCATTCAGTTCTATTGGTTTGACAAAAGTCTAATCAAACTGTATCTACACAGACACCACGTTTTAAGTAGAAGAAAGTAAAGTGACCCCTAAATGTTATACATAGGACGTCGGATCAGCTTTGGTATCCGCAGTGTCCTCAATTAAAGGGGAAAAGGAAAAACGCGTTTCTGCATGGAGAGCGTATAAGTAAGTAAATGCGATCATATAGTGGCACAAAGCAGGTCATTGTTTTTAATGATATCCTCGACCCTGTGGATGTTTTGAGATTGAGAGCATTGACGTATACAATTGAATGTAATTAGTCTGGAGATGTATATCTATAGCGTTGTAAAAGTCCAGTTAATGTTATCTATTTTCAATGGTTTCCCCCACAAATGTATGCAGCCGCCGTTCATTGAATTAACTTCATTTGAATATTTTTAAGATTCAATATTAATCGCAAATGTTTGGACTAGTACTATTTTCGTCGTTTACAATGTTTAATATTTTTGTCTGTTAAGTTAAACACTTGACACAAAATATTTTTTTACAATGCAGTAGTGACCTGACAAGCCTTATTGAGAAATAATTACAAGAATAAATTCGGAGCTAATTGATCTGGCTAGCAGTTTTTTTCGCAATATCATCTTCAGATTACAGCAAAAAGAAGGAAACGAAACCGGCTTTGCATGTACAGTACAAGCGACATTTAGGTTTAGATACAAAATCACAATTTCCTATCCTGGTCTTGTGAATGGATGAATGACGTATGAAGATTATGAAAGATGATAAAATTAGGCAAATAAATATATTTAGTGTTTTGTACACTAATTTATGATATACCAGTTATCTGTGATATTTACCTTTTTCGTACAAAAACGATAAAAACACATTTTTCCATTACAGTGTGCATGACGTATGAGGAGCGCATCTGCAAGCATAAATAACTGATGAAATATGCACGTACCACACACTCGTGAGTGAAGACACGTAGGCATGCCAGGTATTAAACCTGTTTACGTTGTACCTAGTGGTATATTGTCGTTACATGAAAGTGGTCAATTAATGTGTCTGATTAATTGTATACTAATATCTTCAATAAGATATAGCTTGATAAACGGACCAGTCGGGCTTGAAACGTTGCCACACATTTAATACGTACATTGTCTGTGTATAAAGAAAAACTTTTATATTTATCGTATAGTAGTTCACAACACCCTCTGCATCTGGTAGCTTTTCGAAAGACATTGTGATATTGAAGAATTGATGGTATATTGCACTTTCTCTCTTGCCATCGGTATATGATGAATGACAATATTAATTTACCGGCACAATTATGGTTTATAGACCATATATAGTATATCAGAGTACCAAATGTCCACAGAAAAACAGACAAGACAGGGGAACCGATGAGAGACCAAAACAGAATTAAAGATAAGTGAACGTAACTCCAAAATGTTAAGGGTTTCAATGTTAAACACATACAAAGTGTTGAATTTACAATTAAAACGAAGACGTTATTCTCTTAAACAAAACAGAAGAAAAAGACATAATCTGTAATGCACAAGGACAAAACCCGTACTCACTGGCAATAGAAATACAACAAAAGGAACTACAGAAGACCAAACCATCAGAAAGAACAGCATGAACCTCAAAACCATAATGGAGGTGAAACCAGGTGGTCCAGGCAGGAACTTTTCGTGCACTTCATGTAGCAGATAATTGAAGAATCTTTGGTTTGGTTTGTTTGTGTTTTACGTCCTATTAACAGCTATGGTCATCTAAGGACGTGGCAGGCTTTTGTGGTGGAGGAAAGCCGAAGTTCACGGAGAAAAACCTCCGACCTACGGCCAGTACCACGCGACTGAGGCCTCGAACCCGCGACCCAGTTGTGGAGGGCTAGTGGTAGCAGATGTCCGACGCTTTAACGGCTTGGCCACCGCGAAGTGAAGAAACTAAATACATACACTACAACTAATATGTGCTAACAAATTTAGCGACACAAGATGAAAAGGGAAACTTTTGAATATTGAATGCAAAACAACATCTTATAAAACTAAAAATTATTATCAAACTCATCCGCAAGTAGTTATATTGTGAAAGTACACGACAACACAGTTATATGATAAAACATGACAAAAATAGTTACATTATAACACACAACAACAAATTGCTTTATAACAAGAAAAGACAACAGATAGTTATAAACAACAGATAGTAACATGTGAAGTTTGAAAGGATCAGATAATGTTTTAATAAAAGACCTCAACAGTTAGTTAAATTATAATTAACAGCCACCGAAACAACCACAGATATTTATAAACAACAGATAGTAATAAACAACAGATAGTTATAAACAACAGATAGTTATAAACAACAGATAGTCATAAACAACACAAAAGATAGTTATAAACAACACAACAGATAGTTATAAACAACAGATAGTTATAAACAACAGATAGTTATAGACAACAGATAGTTAAATTAAAATAAACAGCCACCGAAACACGATCACAGATAGTTATAAACAACATATAGTTATAAACATCAGATACTTATAAACAACAGTTAGTTGAATTAAAATAACCAGCCAACGAAACACGACCACATATATGTATAAACAACATATAGTTATAAACAACAGATAGTTATAAACAACAGATAGTTATAAACAACAGATAGTTAAATTGAAATAAACAGTCACCGAAACACGACCACAGATAGTTTTAACAACAGATAGTTATATAGTTATATAATATATACAACAGCACATAGCTTCACTGCACTATACACTCACATGTAGATATTGGTAAGTAATTAATTAATGTAGATGCTGAAAACAAAATGATTTCAAATACTATTAAAATACCATCTGAAAAAGCGAATATTCATTTCTGTGCAGGCAAGTGTAGTAATGTGTAGTAAAGTGTAGTAATTACTAAATCCTCGTTTTTTTACGCGATAATTGAAGCATAGAAACCAATATATGAATACTGTATTAACGCTAATGACTTTTGCGCATGCTTCATCCTGTTTCCTGTTTGGACACCTGTTGTCTTTTCCTTTCTCTGTCCGAGATTGTAATTAGGGATTTTCCTTTGTATTATACTTGAATATATTTAAAAACTGTTTTTGAAGTTTTATACTCCATGTCACAATCTCTTTATACGTGAAAGAACAGTTTTCCATGTCTTCAAAAGTTATATTGAAGGAAAAACATTATATTGATAAATCAAGTTTCAAAAGCACTCCTATATATTTCCTATTCTTATAAAGCAATAAATAAAAATTGACACAATTAAAGATTTTAAAACATTTCTGCCTTCATTAATTGAAGAATTATAAGTCATATCACTAATCTTTAAGAGTAATGATGTACGACTCTTCAACACTGTATCGTCATATAATGACACACGATAGAAAGTTGGCACGGTTAGAGTGTCAACGAGAGACACAGACGTCATAAACTCTAGGAAAAAGGAAAATATCTCAAATATTACAAGGATGCAGCAGAGCAATATACATTTCTCCGATATCCCCTCGACCGCAGAAAGTCATTAGTAAACAGGGTCCTACTATTTGTATTGCAATACGATGATAAAGCGGAATAAAGAACGCCAATTTCATCCCAAAATCCATAAACCTTCATGAATGAGCATTTGACGTCGCAATTGTTTCTTAACATAGAGTAACAACTTAATGAAACCCTAGAAGTCTTATCAATCATTCAGGCTCAATTTTTTCATTACCATTGCTAAAAGATTGAAAAAATGAGATGCGCGCTTTCATATGCACATTTACCTGTAACTTTCAGGATAGGGATATGCATCAAAATTATAACGAACAGAAAATCAAATCGCAATTTTAATTTAGCTTTTTTCATTAATAACACGATTTTTCATAAAAAAAAAAGATAGTCTAGGGAAGAAATATGTATTAATAATTTGATCACATGTTATGCAATACAAGTGCTAGTGGCAAATATTGCTCATGTGTGTATACGAATAAACAACATATTTCAACAATACCTTACATTGTAGCCACTATTAACCACTTATTTTAGAAGAACTTATTTTCAATGAACGCAATGATTACGAAAGTAAAGGCAATATTCCTATAGCTTACAAATTGAACGAAACTAATAAATGCAATACAAATGTAACAACATATTATTGATAGTTCAATGGAAGAGTTGTTAAGATCAAGACAGGATATTATTTTTTCATAATCAAAGCTGTGACTATTACAAAACGGTATTATTTATAAATGTGTGACTAAACCTTAGAGGCCGTATGAAGTGTTACCTCTATACAAACTAATGTTATCAAAGTTCACAGACCCCGCATGTTGCTGTGATGTGTGGTGAAGCATGTCTCACATAATATACCACACTCTCAGGGCAGGCCAATGGATGTACCATCACCACATGTTTGGCCTTCACCAGCCTCTGCCGTTCACGTGCAGATGGAAACTTCATATGTAAAGCTCCGTTGTGCCAAATTCCACATGAATGCACAAGGCATGAGCGCAATCAGCGAGTCAGATCCTAGTAAAAACTGCCTCCGCCGGAAGCTGGTACAGTTTTAGTTGTGGCAAGGCCTAGGTACATACGGTGAACATTCCCATTGATACTCGGTACACACATAAGACTTCTGGACACCTACTCAGTGATGAAATATGTTTTTACAGTTTACAATGGATCTTAGCAGTGTCTGTGAACATTGATAAATGTTTTACTGAATGGTTATAGAAAGTGACGGATACTTGTGAGTTGTCAATATGAGTGGAAAACGAGTCTCCCATCGGAATGGTAATAGTCCGGACTACAACATAGTCCTACTAGGAGAGTTGGGAGTAGGAAAATCAGGTAACTTGGTCTACTTGGGTACAGCAAGCCAACTGTGCTGTCTTCTTTTGTTTCATATATGTACTTTATTCATTTTCTATTGTTTAAGATAGTTTTTTTTTGCTTTATACTTATTTACTTAAAACGTCATTCCGTTCTTTCCCTTTCCTTTATATAAAGTTTTAAAATATCATTTCAATCATTTCAATTTGGCTACAGTTTTATTTTAAAACAAAATGGATACCCAATCGCCACATTTATAAACCAACCTATCACGTTGATAATAGTCTCGTGATTTTTTAATAATACAGACGCAAAGTGTATGCCAGCATCATATATCCACTCTTCCGGTATCCAGTGCTAGCGGCATGGATTAGTTAGGAATAATTTACATGTGTGTAGGGCATTCGTCATGAAGATGTCCGTATGTAGGTCGCTTGTATATAAATTGTAGGCTGATAAGCATCTGTAGACGCTCCGAGGTCGGACGGGTGTTGAAGCTGTTCCGCACGTGTAATAGTAATTACAGAGACACGGAAAAGTTAGATTGATAGGTAACTTATCACGTGTCTTGTCAATCTCTCTTACTCACGTGCTCGCGTGCAACACCTGTCGAGTTTACAAACGTCGTCCACATGACGTCCAGATATACAGCACCTCTATGTTTGTTAGGTGACCCTAGCAGTTATGGTGTTGAATAAAAAAGTGATGACATCGGTTTTGCGGTTTATTTGATGATCGATTCGGCTTTCTCTCATAGAAAAGAAATGTAACATGGTATTTTTGTATTACTATATCTGTCCCTATTGTCTTATATACTTTCGAACATAGTAGAAGGTTATGTTGTTATTTAGAGTACTGAATATGTTTGCCTACCGTAAAAGTTAACAAATACTTGAGATGAATGTATATTACAGCGCGAATTTATGACGGCCTCATTCCAAGCTCTGGCAGATGGAACACGATTCCTAATTGTTTTATACATCAATGCGTTTGAACTATGATTTTATGTGTGTGTTTCACCAACAGCTGATAACTACCAGATGATGGAGCTTGTTTGTGGCACATATGTATTATGTTATGAATTTTATGAGATTGTTCTCTCTGACAGTATAATAACAAAACGTATTCTACTTGTACTACCCTTAGGTAGAGTTTTTATGTACCAACTGCTTGTGGTACATTGACCAGATCGTCATGGTTGCGTTGTCTGTCCTTCAAACTCTGGGGAATGAATGTTTTAGCAAATGTTGTTATGGTTCTATAACGCATGTTGCTATTGATGACAAACTAAATAAAGTCCGGTAGGGCTTTATGTAAGTTTGTCAGCGATAGCATTGTGTGTTACAGGATCATAACAATATTTGCTAAACTATTTGATATTTATATTTACACTTTGATAGAGTAGTTATGCTTTATTTAGTTATTAGGTGTTGACATCGATGACATTGATGACGTCACAAAAGAGATTAATGACGTTACAATAGCAAATGTTGTTATAGTCTGATAACAACATTTGTCTTCTCCATGCATTGCAATGGAAGGATGCAGAGCAAATTTAAATATATGCTTATGGTTTAATTACTACTATAACGCTAGTTTTTAACGGGTAAACATAGTGGTTAAACGCGTTTCAAAAATGCCATCGCTTTATTAAACCTAGACAGCATTCCAAAGCTATGCTCCTGGGACTAAATCTTGAATTTCTCCTGACAAATATTACCAATCTGTTGTCACAATACTGGACTGTACAGAATAATGAGATGTCAAGTTGCAATAGCATGTCAAAGTCTGGGGAAAGAGCAAGATATTGCGGGCTAGTACATATATATATCTTTGTGATTTAGCACGAACAGGTATCCACCGAGGTTGGCGCCATTGCAATTAGACACCGTTCAGAGAACCTTTCGTGATATTAGGTCGCACAGCCTCAAACAAATGATCACTATTTCTGGTTGTATTCATTGTGTCTTTTTTTTTACCTATTTACATATCAATGTAATCTTTATTTTATATTCGTGAACAGTAACTTATACATGAAAACAATAAGCAAGCTTATGACACTTTCTAAAATAAAACATTTGTAGCTCTTCTGAACAGCCCGTCTCAACAGGTACACGTTATGAACTAGGCCTAATTCTACATACTGTACAAACTGGCTAATTTTCACGAGAGTTTTAATTTCGCGAATGCGTAAACATATTACAACGTCTAATACTTTGTAGTGTTTTTTTGTATAAATATTAAACTTCCTGTATTGCCAACAAAGCGTCTTTCTCGTGGTAGAGATCATATAGCTCGACCATAAAACGCTATACATATATTAGTTGTGTGTGAAAGCATTCACGCTAATTTTCCAGTGTTATTTAGAAGTGTCATACAGGTATGAAATGGAGTTATCTTCTCTTGTGTGTGTTATACATACTGTTTATTCTCCCACTTTCTTTTTTATTAAATACATTGTAAATGACGAATAAACCAATTTCACTGTTTACCATATTATCAACATACCAAGCAAAACTTGCTGCATTCTTCAATCCCTCAACCGTTAGACAGTGATAAATGGCGAACTCTTGAAACACCTGCCTGAGACATTTTTTCCCGTTTCTAAATTAGTTATTTTACAAGTGAAGTTGTTTACAGTCTGTGCTGTTTAAGACACTGCATTGGTACTTGAGTTGGTATGGGTTGCCCCGCTGGGGACTACTATAACCTGCCAAACATCTTAACGGGACTCGGCAGGTCTCGCACGCTCTCCGAGTCTGGTATGTGTGCAAGAGATTCACACCGAGCGCTTCATTCAGATTCCACACAAGGCTGCGTATTAAATACATATCGTACAGTACACGCTAATCACTAACGCGTTGGTACTTGGAAGCAGATCTAACATTCAGAAATGTGCCGATGTTATCAGGATGTTTGAAATAACATTAATGATTGAACAGCTACAGACGTCAGTTTTAAGTGTTGCTACAAATAAAAGTTGTTCATTTTGCATTTTCTCTCTACTTGGATCTTTAAGGATTTGTAGTACTCTGTGAATCAAGGTCGACATATATACAAGACCTACTTTCTTCTGGGTCTAGCTATTTTGGTAAATCATAGTGCGATAGCACTATTGTAATTAACCAGTGGCGCCGTTTTCACGATCCGTAAAACAGCAAACTGTACCTGTGAAGGTTAAGGAAAACGAATAACTGTATGAGGCGACTGATTTGGGCTTTTCACCCCTATGTAACTGTAGTAGACTATACTATGAATTGGTATGTATTATTCCATTATGGTCCACAGTGGTGAAAGGGTTAACAGACACTGAGAAAACCAAAATTGATCTGATGGCCCCATCGCAACATTTTGGACATCTATTTTCTCTTCTCACATCATTTATTTTTATTTTTAGAATTCTCCCTACTCTATAGGTGCCTCTTGTTAGCCTAGTGCCATAATAATATGACCTGGTGGTGTGGTATAAAACAGTGTCCGGGTGCTGATGCTTCAGTAGGATTGCACTTTAAGCGATCCTATGTGCCTTAATTAAATGTCCTTCATTGTCAAAATATTATTATGATACTCGTTGACTAAAACTACAAAATAGGTAAATTTGAAACTTGCTTCAATTTTCAATTTTAACATATTTTATTGACAAAAGAAGTCAACAGGATTGGACATCAGGCATTGCCTATATAAGTCTTCTCCTTACAGCTACATCCGGTGGTGAACACATTGTTTACATATATTAAAGACATTTACATTATAGATACACAAAGGGGAAGTAACTCCTCCAAAGCAGAATATATAATAGTGATGTGTGAAGAAAGTTACCCTTATATTCATTAAGGACTAGTAATAAACAAGTTTTTAGAAAAAGGTATATCTACCTTAGATATAGCTAGATTTGGCTTTATCTCCCCATAAGCTTGGTCATGAATGTAAACACTTACACAATGTACTACAACATGTTAAAGATAATGGATGACAATAGCAGTACACACATTGCAATGCTCGGCATGGATACTATCTGGGAAATGTTGTTTTGGAAATAGGACGTAAATAAATATAGTTGTTTTGTATTGCGCATCCCTTGAAATAATTACATTTATTTTGATTAAAGTGTACGAGATCCGAGGCATGCACCGTAATTCCTCTGCTCACTTTTTCATCGTTAACTTTACCTTGTCGTAATGGAAGCCACGTTTTGTTTGGGCATGTAGTAGAGTCTTGAGACCATTGAAGCCTGTAGATTCTATCACCTACTTCATTTCCTCGTTCTTCCCCATTCATACATAAACGCAAGGTTTTCTTTAGAACATTTTTCTCATTGGGAAATATGAACACCATAATTCCCCTCTTTCTCGACTGCTTTTGTTGCTTGTTTTCGGTTTTCTTAGCTCTCTTTGTACATACAGGTATTCGATTAACTGTAGTCTATAAATGTAAGGTGTATTATGTGGTTAATTGCAGTCGTATGGTATGTAATGATGAACACTTACAAATGATAAGAAATAAATAGGACGCGATCTGTTTTATATATTACTTCCTTGTATAATGATCATATTTAATGTAGGTAATTGAAAGCGGCTTTAAATCTACGCACTTTAGTCGTATCCTTATATCAGTTTATTAGATCTAGTATACACAACACATGCAACGCAAGAAGACAACAACCTGCGAATAGATATATTACAAGTAGGCGCTTCGTGTTTTATATTATCTACAAAAGTAGTCCTCATATTTCATTGCCGTATTGAAACTCTATTGAAAGAATTTCGACTACGCAATATCTTGATCTTGAACCTGTATTCTTATCCGAGAAAATACATAGAAAATAAAAATAGAGTTAATTATCGTGCTTGTGATGTGGATTTTTTTTTATTTACTCTTTTGTTAAGACATTGCTAGTCGAAATTAAATTCATGTCGGATAGATTTAACCTTTCAACATTTCAACAAATATTTGACCTTAATGAAAAACATTATTGTAATCGAAGTCGGATTTATAATTCGTTATAATAATCTCATATTATCTTTAGTTACTCACCTGGAGACGTCCTATAATTTAGTAACTTTATGATAATTACCTGACCTTGTGCTATAGTTTTACTAACTTATTTGACCTCGTGGTATAATTCTAGTAACTTATCTGACCACGTTTAATAATTCTAGTGACTTATCTGAGAACGTGGTATTATTCTAGAAACTTACCAGACCAGCTGTAATAATTCTAGTAACTTATCTGAGAACTTGGCATAATTAAAGTAACTTATCTGACCGCGTGTAATAGTTCTACAAGCTTACCTGATCACGTGGTATAATTCTATTGATTTACCTGACCACGTGTTATAGTTTAAGTGCCTTACCTGCTCACGTGCAATAGTTTTGTTAACCAAGTGTAGTATTTATGTTGATTAACCTGATCACGTGCAGTAGTTCTATTGACTTACCTGACTAAGGGTAACGTCAGAAAGTCTAGAGAAACAAGGATATCTTTGAACTCGAAATACAGAATAACTTGTCGGTGTCAATTACCAGAGAAGTTTATGGTCACGTAAAACCGGTTGAAATTGTCTGTAGCTGTTGGTAGTAATTAGGGGCCGGGATGATCCATCATATCGCGCCAGTAGCTGGACGTGTAAAGGACGTGTAATGGCCGTGGGGAATATCGTACAACATATTCCGGTGTCTAGCGGCGGCGTTTAGGGGTTCTCTTTGAGCTGAGATTAACCATATCTCATGCCAGTAATTATTCGACCATGGTTTGCTCTTTGAAGTTGTTTTACATTTAATTCCTTATTGTAACTCATTTTACAGACACAAAGCTGACAGGGTCACGTGACCAACATAATAAGTCCTTCGTGATCTACCTTTACTTAGTTTATCAATAGAGCTTAAATTATTTTGTTTAAAAAACAGTAAAAGATTACACAACCGTATTTGAAATAAGAAACTATATCTTTGTGGTGCTAACATGACATTGAAATAAGCCGTGTTGAAAGTCTGCATTGTGTTCCTTATCTTAAATTCATGTATGACGTCCTAGAACACTACAATGATGGACGAACACGTATGTAAATGGTTGAGTATCAAATTCCACGTACATTGTAGGAACGGTTACGAAACTCAACAGACGGTGCCTTAGACATGTTTTATAAGATATCATCATAACATCCATACGATGTACTTAACGTTAGGGGTCAGGAGATATGCACCAACATTTTGTATGTTCACGTAAATTTCAAAGATGCACACATGGCCATTTAGATCTTAATTTTCCTTTGAGGACTCGGCTCTAGTTTTATTACTATCAGGCTGACATATCAGATCGGGGCAGGTTTTAAACAGCATCCTTTCATGTCGGTGAGGAGCTTTTATCACAGATAGACACACGCTTAGATGATCGTGTTCATTAGTTGGTAATAGTAATCATCGGATATTTAGAGCCCTCACATAGGTGGATAATACCGTCATAACCGGTTGTCCTCAGACCCTTATGATGATGGGTAATATAGTCTTAACCGGTTGTTTCTAAGGCCATAACAGCAGTGAGTAATACAGTCATAACCGGTTATTCTAATGCCTTCATAGTTGTGAGTAGTACAGTCGTAACCGGTTGTTCTAAGGCCCCCTTAGCAGAGGGTGTTACAGTCAAAACAGAAATGTTTTAATGCCCTCACAATGCTGGGTAATACAGTAATAACAGATTGTTCTGAGGCCATCACTTTGGTGGGTAATACAGTCACAGCCGGTAGTTTAACGATCCGCACTGTGGTAGGTTATATTATCGAAACCGGTTGTTCTAAGCCCTCACTAGTGGGTAATTCAGTCAAAACCAATTGTTTCTAGGGCCTCACAATGTAGGGTAATACAGTAATAACCAATTGTTTCTATGGCCTCACAATGGTGGGTAATACAGCAATAACCAATTGTTTATATGGCCTCACAATGGTGGGTAATACAGTACTAACCAATTGTTTCTACGGCCTCACAATGGTGGGTAATACAGTAATAACTTATTGTTGCTATGGCCTAACAATGGTCGTGAATACAGTAATAACCAATTGTTTCTATGGCCTAACAATGGTGGGCAATACAGTAATAACCAATTGTTGCTATGGCCTAACAATGGTCGTGAATACAGTAATAACCAATTGTGTCTATGGCCTAACAATGGTGGGTAATACAGCAATAACCAATTGTTTCTATGGCCTCACAATGGAGGGTAATACAGTAATAACCAATTGTTTCTACGGCCTCACAATGGTGGGTGATACAGTAATAACCAATTGTTTCTATGGCATAACAATGGTGGGTAATACAGTAATAACCAATTGTTTCTACGGCCTCACAATAGTGGGTAATACAGTAATAACCAATTGTTTCTACGGCCTCACAATGGTGGGTGATACAGTAATAACCAATTGTTTCTATGGCCTCACAATGGAGGGTAATACAGTAATAACCAATTGTTTCTACGGCCTCACAATAGTGGGTAATACAGTAATAACCAATTGTTTCTACGGCCTCACAATAGTGGGTAATACAGTAATAACTTATTGTTGCTATGGTCTAACAATGGTCGTAAATACAGTAATAACCAATTGTTTCTATGGCCTCACAATAGTAGGTAATACAGTAATAACCAATTGTTTCTATGGCCAAACAATGGTGGGCAATACAGTAATAACTTATTGTTGCTATGGCCTAACAATAGTCGTAAATACAGTAATAACCAATTGTTTCTATGGCCAAACAATGGTGGGCAATACAGTAATAACTTATTGTTGCTATGGCCTAACAATGGTCGTAAATACAGTAATACCCAATTGTTTCTATGGCCTAACAATGGTGGGCAATCCAGTAATAACTTATTGTTGCTATGGCCTAACAATGGTCATGAATACAGTAATAACCAATTGTTTCTATGGCCTCACAATAGTGGGTAATACAGTAATAACTTATTGTTGCTATGGCCTAACAATGGTCGTAAATACAGTAATAACCAATTGTTTCTATGGCCTAACAATGGTGGGCAATACAGTAATAACTTATTGTTGCTATGGCCTAACAATGGTCGTGAATACAGCAATAACCAATTGTTTCTATGGCCTCACAATTGTGGGTAAAACAGTAATAACCAATTGTTTCTATGCCCTAACAATGGTGGGCAATACAGTAATAACTTATTGTTGCGATGGCCTAACAATGGTCGTGAATACAGCAATAACCAATTGTTTCTATGGCCTCACAATTGTGGGTAATACAGTAATAACCAATTGCTTCTATGGCCTCACAATAGTGGGTAATAAAGTAATAACCAATTGTTTCTATGGCCTCACAACGGGGGGTAGTACAGCAATAACTTATTGTAGCTATGGCCTCACAATGGTGGGTAATACAGTCATAACCAATTGTTTCTATGGCCTCACAATGGTGTGTAAAACAGTAATAACCAATTGTTTCTATGCCCTAACAATGGTGGGCAATACAGTAATAACTTATTGTTGCTCTGGCCTAACAATGGTCGTGAATACAGCAATAACCAATTGTTTCTATGGCCTCACAACGGTGGGTAGAACAGCAATAACTTATTGTTGCTATGGCCTCACAATGGTGGGTAATACCGTAATAACCAATTGTTTCTATGGCCTCACAACGGTGGGTAGAACAGCAATAACTTATTGTTGCTATGGCCTCACAATGGTGGGGAATACAGTAATAACCAATTGTTTCTACGCCCTCACAATGGTGGGTGATACAGTAATAAACAATTGTTTCTATGGCCTAACAATGGTGGGCAATACAGTAATAACATATTGTTGCTATGGCCTAACAATGGTCGTGAATACAGTAATGACCAATTGTTTCTATGGCCTAACAATGGGGGGCAATACAGTAATAACTTATTGTTAGGCCATAGCAACAATAAGTTATTACTGGATTGCCCACCATTGTTAGGCCATAGACACAATTGGTTATTACTGTATTCACGACCATTGTTAGGCCATAGCAACAATGGTCGTAAATACAGTAATACCCAATTGTTTCTACGGCCTCACAATGGGGGGGAATACAGTAATAACCAATTGTTTCTACGGCCTCACAATAGTGGGTAATACAGTAATAACCAATTGTTTCTATGGCCTAACAATGGTGGGTAATACAGTAATAACCATTTTTTTCTACGGCCTCACAATGGTCGGTAATACAGTAATATCTGATTGTTCTAAGGCCATCACTTTGGTAGGTAATACATTCATAACATGTTATTCTAAAGCTCTCCAAGTGGTGGTAATACAGACATAACGGTTTTTATATAGGATTCTCACAGTTGTGGGTAATATAGTTCATACCGGTTGCTTCTGTAACCCTCTCCTTGTTGGGTAAGACCTGGTTATTCTAGACTTTGGCCGTTGGCTTAGGGTCCTCACATTGGTTGGTTGTGTAGTCGTAGCCGGTAGTTCGAAGGTTTTCTAAGTGATTGGTAATGAAGCAATACGCGATTGTTCTACAGCCATCTCAGTGATGGTTAATACAGCATAAACTGTCCTCACAATGGTGGATAATACTCTCAGCGATAACCGGTTGTACAAGAATTCACACCTTGATGACTAATACTATCATAGCCTGTCGTTCTCTCATTGTGGGTAGTACAACGGTAGTTGTAATGTACCCATTGGGGAGGGTAATACATTCAGTCACAAATGGGTTGTTTGTGAACCCTCACAGTGATCGACAATACAGTGATAGGTAGTTGGTCTATAGTCCACCTATTGGGATAATGGAAATACACCATATATTCCTGCAAGCATATCCCACTGCAAACAGATGACATGACGCTCTATATGGCACAGGACTGTGTAAAATATCAATAATGGGACATGGTTCCTAATTTTGAGCGAGGTAACATATGTTTGAACACACTGAATGCAATACATACACTTATTCTTCTTTAATATCTTTGTATGCATTTAAATAATAGAACTTATCGAGGGAAAAGAAGAAAAAAAACTCGTTGAAAAAAACCGTTGGAATAATTAAACGTAAAATAACAATGCTATTCAATAGAAATAGTATGAACTTCAAATAAAGACGAGGCCGTGCTATATCTGTATTTACGCGCACATCTCCAAGACATACAATGCCATTCAAGATATAGCAATAATGTATATAAAACACGCATAGTGTTATTATTCCTTGTCGGGGTCTCCGGGGCGTTGGGCGTGACCGGGTAACCTTGGTTACGCCATACACACGTGGCTTGCTGGTAACTACCAAGAGATATCGTTTAGATAATGGTGCGATTCGTAATGCAATCTTCATGCTCTAACTAATTCTAAGACTGGCAGAGGCCGCGAATAGCCTGACCTCAAAGGTTATGGGGTCATGTTAGGGTCAGACATAAATCAAGACACATGCATTATGAACAACAGGAACCGATGAGTACCCATGGGAATAGGATATAATTATGATACATGTACAAACGGTGTAACACATGTGAAGTTAATTAACCTAACCAATTAGTGTGTGCGATAGTACTCTAAGTCATCTACATGTATGTAACCGGTGAAGGATATATGTGCCTTATATTATCGACGTGAATATTAGTTTGGTACACTTTCATGTGAATGGGAACCGCTTTCATAATGGTATTTAAACTTTTACACTTAAAACGAAAAGTGGATATATTCAAAAAGATAACAGGGCTTTAAATGACCTTAGATATCAACAGGACGCTGAACTGAATAGGTCAAACTAAAACAGAAACAGATAACTTACCGTTTTCATAAGAAATAAAAAACAAGTTAACATTTAATGCATCAAAACTTAATACCTGTAAAATACGACTATCATGGTGTCTTCAAAAGCCGTATTCGTTCATATATGTGTATAATATTGCAGCTGAAACGATGGTATCATCACAAGAAAAACTCGTTTGTGCTTCATCCAAAGAAGGTTTCAAAACTTGTATTGTCTTCAAAAGTCTCTATGTAGGCGTGTATACGAACCATCGAATACCCGCACGTGTTCCTAACTCTATCTCTGTCTGTCATGTGGTCCTCTCCGTAATCTCCTAGTAAGTGATTTACGATTTGTGATGATTTTCACTTTTCCTGGACGAAGATAAGAATTTTTTATGATGAAGTAGATTGCGTGACCTTTGAGTGTAATTGCCGTAAAATAAAACCATTAAGACTTCCATCTCTTACCAAGACGTTATACGCCAAAGACAAGACCTTGTCTACAGTGGACAGTGATCCGTGTGGAATTTAAAGATATAACGGAAAGAATCATTTACTCACTTGAGGGTTCCTTACTCATTCACTTCTAAAGACACATTTGAACTCTTCCAATGCAATTCAAATGCGAATGATGTAAGCAGTTTAAAGCAAAACGGTTTGTCTTGCTGAATTGAGTCGTAGATAATTTATTCTGCGCTAGCATCTATTCGTCTCTGCAGCAATGTTTAACCCTGTGTTGTATCAATCGTTTGATGAAATAGTTTTACTGAAATGTTTGATAATCGTGTTTATCTACTAGGCCTGGCATGGTTGACATAGCTATCTTCGTAAATGCTGGTTTTCGTTGTAATGTGTCATTTTAACATAAATCTGCACATTAACATTCATTTATATAGTAATTCGTAAATTTAACATAATATTCTGTACATCAATGTTAATTTTTCTTGTAAGGTGATAAATGCTTGCAATTGTTTCTGGCAGTTTGATGATCCTTCAAATGTCCAGTCAATTCTATTGATGATTTTGGAACATTGTGAAATATATCCGCTCCTAATCTACTGTATTCTAGGCTTAGTAGGCCAATAACTCGAAGCCTTTCAATTTTAGGAAAGCTGAAAGTGTTGGTGCTTTGCGATGTGCATGTTCTATGACTATTTCGCCCTTCTTTCGTAAACATGATCACAAGCAGGTGGCGTGTTCTGAATCTAGTGTGAAAGTACCAGACTTTTCTTCAGTCATTTTTTTCGAAAACTGTTTCGCTCCGGATATTGTCGGTTAGAGCGATTTATTGGCAACGTGTCCTTATGACATCTTTAAATGATCTACATTTTAATTTCTTTTTCGTGATTAAGTACTCTGTCCAATCACTTACGTGTGTAAATGATTCTGTAGGGTGATCTCGGTCTTGCGATTCCTGGATCAAGCTAGAGGTAATAGTTCTGTGGTGAATTTTATAGAATTCCCTGATCATAAGCATCGCTAAGGTTTTGACGTGGAGATCTTTTATCGTTTTCAAAGGCATATAAAAATGCAATGTTTAAGTCTTCAACATCATGAAGGTTTTAATGTCTTCTTTTGAAGCTTACAATGAATACTATTATAAATTATATATATATAACAGCGTGTGTTTTGGATTTAATTGGTCAAATGACTGGGAAATATATCATCGTGTCTTTCTCCAGCACTTGAGTTTCCATGGTCATGTTTTCCTCATTCAGAGCCTCTCTAGAAAAATCTGCAAGAGTTACAACAACCGAGTTCCGAGTGATTGAAGCGGGCGATAAGAATGTCTTGTCAACCGGACGATATATACTATTGTGTTTTTGTATTTGTTTTGGCATAATAATAAAGTTATTTCCCTCTTGGTAAGGAATCGCTATTCCTTGTTTCTCTGAGATTATGCATTTTGTGTCATGTTCTCTGCATATCATGGTTGTCATGGTAATGTCACGAGTCAACTTTGGTTTGGTTTAAAAATAGATATATTCTGATCTAACTCTACTGTAGACAAATTTCTAAATTAATGGTTTATAATTTAAAAAAGTTAACGAACACGATATATAAATAATTTTAACTGAGCGCACGTGCGCATGTGTTAACGACATGCATGTTTACAACACATCAAAGAAATCAAATTCCCGTGTTTGAGTGGCACCGTCAGTTACCCGTGCAGGTGTTAAGATAGTTTTGCCTGGCACGGCACGTGTGTATACATTACATTAGTTTAATATCCTTTATCTTACTGGGGCTATGCGTACATGTGTTACTCCGAGGTGTATTATAATGGCGGATGTATTATCTGGTAAATTGTCCAAACAGTGGAGACGGGATCTGTATACCAGGTTTTTCCTTTTAGTGCACACATCACTTGAGATAACTGAGGATCTCCTTCTTAACCTGTTTCAAGCTTTTATGATTGAAGGTCGATCTTGATGTAGCCCATTGTACACAAAGCGTTTAACATATCAATGAAACTTGTATCCTTTACGTCGATTACAGTTTTTCTTTTTAAATTAAAATTTGAAATATAGGCATCATGGAAAAAAGTACTTGCTCTTAAGTGTAAGTTCCATGACACCAACCAGCAAATCGAAAACGACTTATGCAACGATATACGCTGAAATTAAGATTAGATGGACAGATGACTTGTGGTGATTTGAAAAAGGTGAAAAGTCAGTAATATGAAGAAAAAAACAAGAGAATACCGAAACTAAAGACAAAACCGAAAGCAGATAAACTAAGATCAATATATTAACATAGGAAAAAATGCACGGAGATCCCTGAGAAAATACACGGTAAATAAGACCACAGTAAATTAAGGTTTCATCCAAGTAATATCACAAAAGGAACTACGCCAAACCTATAGATATCTTTTCTACAAGTCGACAAAAATAGGGTTTGATCATTTTTAATGCTAGGAAGTATTTGTGTTATCTCTGATGGAAGGCCTTATAATTTACCTATACAAACGACGAAGTAAAAATAGTAAATTCTCAGGAGCCTTAAGACATTAATTTTTCTTTTAATTTTATTGTTCTGTTTTGAAAAATTATTATATTGCATTCAGCTGAGTTATGCCCACGTTTGTAATTTTGAAGTGCACATTAAAACAGACGGGCTTAATAATTTTGAAATAGTTTGTGCGTGCATCTTTTTGTCATTTGTCCAAATAATTATGTCTAAACCAAATAAAGGGATAGTACATGCATGCACCAAATGATGTTTTGTTGCGCGTTGTAATATGCAACATTGAGCGATCGGTTTGTATTTGCGCAGTGAACTGACGAAGAAACAACGATTTGATTTAATGCCTGTTAATTTTATTATAACTTTATTTTTCATTTAGAAGCTACACACAAGTAAGTAAAAATTTAAGAAAATAGCCGGTTTCCCGAGCGAAAAAAAAAACACATTAAAGAGGTGACCGAATTCATAGCAAAGAAGCTTAGACAAGTGTATTGTGTATGCTTCGAAACGATCAGGTGCGCATCAAAAATAGTATCCCAGACAATCCAGAGCGGTATATAGGTCTCTGTTGTTTATCCTCCGTGAATTAGACATAACTAACATTGTAACCCGGTATCTGTAGCAGTATGTGTATCGCGACGCCATTGTGACGAGCAACAGGTATCAAGGTGGGGAAATACCTGACCGAATTATCGCCCGTCTATGTCCAGAATCAATTAGCATTATCAGAGTGTTATGTTATGTATAACTGAACGTTTACAGAGGCTGTTAGGGTAGGCGGGAGTATCTAGTAGAGGGATCGGTGAAAACAGGGCTTGTATCTGGCAGAGGATGTCTTCTTACATGTAGCAACGCATCTGAATACTGCGTTGTTATATTTTCAAAGTACCATATTATTTTTTTATTTATAAAAGGTTTATAATAAAGACACAAAACAGAACACACGATATAACGTTGCGGACAAAACTAGCCGGCTAGACATTTAATAAACTTATCAAAAGGAAATTTTGATAAGAGCTTTGATTGTCTGGTGGGTTCAAAGAACAGAATAATTTTCCTGGTTCAAAAGATCTTCAAACGTTTTGCCAATATTAAAGTATCAAATATTTATAACTTAAACGAACGAGGGAAAAATAAATGTAATATCATTTAATACAGTTTACAGAATGTTTATATGTAAAATCACTTAATTTCATCAAAATCAGCAACAAACACCAAAGTAAGCGTTAATAGCTGTAGAATACACGATACAAGTTTTAGGATTAAACAAATTCTCCTTTAAATCTGATAAAAATATGTGGAAAACTTTACTCTTGAAGATAATCTGTACCATTAATAGCACGATATGAACAGCTAACAAAATCATCGAGTCTCACTATTCTAAATATAATTCATCATGTATATCAAAATAAGTTCTAGATGTCGTGTTATTATTAAAGTTTGTGACTTTCAAATGACATTTTGCAAGGTTTTATACCTCTGAATCGATACTCCAATTGCTTTTATCATTAAGTGAAAACCGAATCGTGTACCGTATAGCAAAGTATCACTCAGGGGTTAACAAAATCCTCTATTAAATAAATTAGAAAGAATGAAAAAGCTGATGCTGAATTTTATATTTATATTTTCAATCTTGCACGGGAAGTCGTTAAAACAGCACCCTTTTAGTTACACTAAGTTTTGTTTGTGCAAAATACACAACATGGTTAAGTGTTGGGGATACTTGATTTGAGTAATTTCTTCTCAGCCTTATGGATGTAGATCGTACTTAGTAAGCCCCTCTTGATTTGACAAGCACAGCCATGAGTGCAGCAGACTGTATAATCAGTCCCAGCTGGTACAACTTAGGATATCTTGTCCAACATGCTTTGGACAAACATTACGATGGCAACAAATAACCTGCCTTGTTTTTATGTGTCGGCGGTATGTCTTCCGGAACTTTCTGATGTGTGCACTAAAGCAGACTTCGGTTATATCTGACTATGAGTTTGTGTTATGGCCTTGCCATTATAATGTACCCTAATGTTTGGAAAATTTGTCAAAGATAGAATATATGTATCTACCTCAAAGAATCCGAGGTACAGTGAGCCCAAATAATATTCATATGATACAAGGTTTTCCTTAAAATAGTTTGTTAGTTTCGTGTCTTGATCCTGCTGCTGCCCTTTCGTATCGGATCTAAGGCCTGACTTTGTTGTCTCATGGCACACTTATTGACGTCATCATTATTGTGACGTTATGCTTATAACACTGGAAACAACTGATCCGTCCTTCAATTTACTGCTTTATTTCTTATAACTAAATGCTGAAGTTTGATCAATAAATTAATGTTTCTTTGGATTATAGTTTTTGTTTTTATATTTTATTTTATATTTTTTAAGCATTTTACAGATTTGTTACATAGTTAATAGTTAACAGCTACGAACAATGAGAAAGTTTGGCAGCTCATTCATCATATATTTCCTTGTAAGAAAATGTAGCCTACTAGCCGAGCTATATCCATAAAATCCGCTGTTTCAGTTTATCTTGATGATTGACAGTTTTCATATAAATGTTATCCTGCTAAATATTGTCTACGCCACTGTGCTGCATATTTTCTATGCATGTCTGTAGAATACATGTGCTGGCATTATCTCAGCAGTAGTTTATAAGGTCGTGTCGTATCCTGTCATTCCTCCACGCACAGTTGCACTCTCCCGTGAACGGTACATTACCATTAACCGCATATATAATCGGGTCACCTCGGACCGTTACATAAACAAATGCATGTTTATCGCACTGACATGTAAACTTCAGTACCGCAGTAAATATTAATGGCGTGTTCTTTACCTATACATGTTATCTACGTACTTAATTACCGAAAGGAAATGGTGTTTGTTCCAAGTTAATGCACTCTATCATCTTATCAGTATTCCAATTAGCACAGCTTCATTAGACATCTTCATCACTGAACAGAACCTTTGATGTATCTCAAAAAACCTATTTAAAACAGGAAACAACATGAAATGTAGGTACCAAAATTCCGGAACATGTTAGATAATTCTGAGACAGTCATTGCGATGAGGATATGTGTCAGATGCTTAATTAATTATGCACAATTTGACGTCGACTCTGTGGCTGTTCAGAGACAACGAATCTAACATTAATCCTTATTAATTGAATGTTTTCTCTGTACAATGACCGCATCATGTAATAAATTACAGTAGTAAGATATTATCTCACTTTTGCAGTGTTCAGAGTCAGAAAGTCTTCTGATATAAAACCCCAAAAGCGCTACTATTGATTGCGGAAGTTATTAATCAAAGTTTTCTTGTAAACAGCACCACCAGGCAAACCAGAGACGACACTGTAATCGTCTTTGTACCGGTTTAAAACTTTCCTAAACCCTTAGCTTGTGTTGCTGCCAGCCATTACTACAGTAGTAACGAGATATCACGATAGTGTCTGTAAAGGAAGGGTGTATTGTATAGAAATAAGTAAATCGTACCATGCAATACTTCAAAACGAAATGTTTTTTCATAAATATTAAAACCCACAGGAAAACGTTAATTTTCATATAATATTTTGGTTTCAAAGGCAGCGACAGGCGCGTCATTTTGATGATATAAGAGGAAAGACTACAGGATGTATCGTATCATTACTTCCCTGACCTACAGGTGATTCCTGAAGGATTTAATTTCTCCCACAACCACTTTAGGTTTCCTTACCCCCGACGCATTGGGGGGTTGGTAAACAATTTTGGTTCACACTAGTGGGTAAGCTCTTAGACGTTATACCATTGGTCAATATCTTAATTATGACTTCCCGTGACAATGCTTGCGACGTCATTAGCCATTGTGTCATTGGTGGCAATGGTTTCGCTATCGGAAAAAAATCACCGTGTATTTTCCAATAGAAATATGCTATTTTCCAGATGAAATATGAACGTTATGGGAGATAAGGACCCCAATCTCGTGATGGTTGCAAATCATGTTTATCTAAATTTGTATTATTTCTATTTTCAATTGTTTGATAAAAGACACTCAGTAAACTTTGTTTCTTTATACAATTTGAATATTAACTAACTTGAGGTAGATACACCATCTATCACTCGTTGGGGAACCTTTATATTGAGGTGTAGTGGTGTATTGTGGGTAATGTGTATAGGTTGTACTCTCTACATTTAGGAAAAAACATTGATAAATCGTCACAGATATCTGGAGTCTGATATTGTGGTGTTTTAACAGGGAAGTTTCTTCTGACTATATTATATGTGTTGTGTAGCCAATAAGGGGTCGAGCTATACAACGACATAAAAATATTGAACGTAAAAACAAAGCAAATAAGTTACATGATAATTATAAAGCTTACATAGCTCGAACACCTTGCGAAATTAATGTAGTTACCATTCATTTCAATTAAGTCATTTTTTATACAGCAAACTGGAATCTTTTCGACATTTATTAGTTCGTTCGTTTTTTGCGAAATAAATAAATGAAATATTAATTAGTTATAATGATTTTTTTTATAAAACGAAATAAAATAAGTATACAGAACTCACTTGCTATAGCTATGAAGCATACATATGTTTAAATTATGAGCATATGTGCACATGTTTTGCACATCGACATAAACACTTAGTACAATTTCCCCAACAACTACACAAGAATACTGTTGCGACACTGAATGTGATGTAATAATTACTACGTGAAGTGTTAAGACTGCATCGCTTATTTTGATAATTGCTTTCTTTACACTAAGCGTTGCTGCAGACCTTTTGTATCAGACACTGAAACCATTCATAATATATACAAAAAAACAATGGACCGTTTCTTCCCTAAAGTAAAATGTTTGCACTCAGTATTGATGAAAATGAAGTGTTGACATATCATTATAACATACATGTCTGTTGGTTCTAGACCGACAGCCCGTACCCAGGTTCTGGCCTTCCTTATGCATTATAACGTGGACACCCCACGTGCTGCACTTGCTGTCTTCATTTTGACACTTAGGAGTAAGCTGTTAGTCCGATAACGTACAGCTTGTGATCGTGTCTCGCTTCAATAATAAGTACAAAACTTTTAAAGCTGATGCTTAAAACACGTTCAAAATTCATGTTTAATATTTTGCACTTGTAGAACTCCCTCGCCGAGTGCCAGACGTGGGTTGTAAATCTACCCTCGGTGAACCATTGTATAGTGCCATAGCGTGAAACGGACACCTCCCACGCCCACACTCCTAACGAAATAGCGTGTATATCTTACAATATCACCTTCTATTTTTGAAATCTAGATGTGTAAACGTTCCAAAATTAAACGTTCCCACAATAAACATTCCCGTTATTCTATTTACTTCTAATAGTTCGTTTCAAGAATTTATCCCACACAAATCTGACTTTTCTTTTTTCTGGAAGGATGGTCAATTATTTGAATTCATGTTCACATGACGTCACTGTATGAATGTAATGCACCCATTAAGTAGTTATCAATGTACATATCTACCTATATCATCTTTTGAATCAGTGGAGTTTTGGCTAAGATGTTGGCATTGCATTCGTACCGTCTTTTTAATTTTTTTCCCCTCATAATATGTGTAGATTGGAATTCGTTTCTTTATGTAGTACTTTTTTGTTTCTGATTTTTATAGATTGTTGTCTCTGTATGTACATTATAGTATTTTCTTTTTGTATCAGATGTTTCAGCGTTAGTCTCTGTATGTTAAGGAAAACCTTTTTATAGATTGATGTCATCCTGTAGTATTTCATTTGTAGCCGATCTATTAATACATTAACGTGTAGATTGCTGTCGTTTCTTAAGTATTCTGTGTGTACCTGATGTTTCAGTGTAGATTACTGTCGTTTCTTAAGTATTCTGTGTGTACCTGATGTTTCAGTGTATTTTGTAGATTACTTTCGTTTCTGTATATAGTATTTTGTTTGTATAAAAAAAAAACCCACTAATTATACAGGTAAACTTTCATGTTATATATGCTTAATACGAATGCAAAGCGGCCACCCAACTTTAAGGGGGCCGTGCAAGATTTCTTTCGGTTAATTAATTCTGAAATTTTTTCCTATGTGCGATATTATATCGTTCGGTTAAAGAACGAACAGGAGTTGGACTATCAGAGCGCCTATTGAGTTAGTGTTGTTATAAATCTCTGTAAGTTATATATTGCATTTGATTAAAATTTAAAGGGCTTACAAAAATCGCAACATAACCACCTGGGGTTGTTTAGAATTAAATAATCACACACACATACACATATACAGATGAAGTCTCCGTATCATATCATTTTGATTTGAAACTTGAACCTGTGTCTCTAGGTTACGAAACAAAAGTCAACAGACGCACTTAAAAGCTCAATAGACTGGCGTCATGGGATACATGATGAGGAGTCTGGTCCCGATAGCGATATCGTAAACCTGAAGGATAACTGTTCGTTATATCTGTTACAATGTCCTCTTTGTGATATTTTATTACAATTAGGTATCACACCACAAGTAAAACAGGAGAGTTTGGATACATGCCGCTTACATCCGCTGTACTATCAGCAAAGACTTAGACACACTGATAAAAATCATAAGTACTGTAGCATTACGGCGAGACATTGTGTACCCTCTAAAACACACAGAGTACAGTTTGGCTTTGTTTTCGATAGTTGATTCTTATAAATACAATTCAGCACGATATACCAGGTGCGTTAGAATCCATACTAGTGACATGACATTATAGTAATGGCGTAGGTATGGTGGCATATTCCCGCCAACATCTCCTTTCAGTCTATATTATTAGGACTTATGGTTATTTTTATCATGATAGTGAGATAATAATCTCGACTAAAATAATCTAGTGGCAGGAATATGCCACCATACTTAGGTACACATTAAGGGGTCACCAATTAATTGTTATCTAAAAGACGCCCGATATGATTTGAGAAACATAAATTTTCCCAAGCAAGTGATTTTACCGTTCAGACAATAAATTACTGTTAAAATCTAGTTATAGCAACATTTTAATGGAGCCGAAGTTTTTGTTCCGTGTTTGCATGATGATTTCAATAGGGTACATAATATTTATTTGATTACATTTTTTAAATTCTCGAACACTTCTCTCTTATTTCCATCCTCTATACAGTATCATTTCTAAATACAATACCTGAATACCTTACCACATCTAAATACCTTACCCATCTAAATACCTGACAAATGTAATGCTTCGAAACGACTTACCACTGATTAATACCTTATTACCACCTCTAAAGCCCTTGTCCCAAAACATACCTTACACTTCGACAGTTAATCAATGTATACAACTAAGGAATGAATGAATGAATGAATGAATGAATGAATGAATGAATGAATCAATCAATCAATCAATCAATCAATCACTGAGTGAGTGAATGAATGAATGAATGAATGAATTAATGAATGAATCGATCAATCAATCAATCAATCAATCAATCAATCAATCAATCAATCAATCAATCAATCAATCAATCAATCAATCAAACCAATGAATGAATGAATGAATGAGTCAATCAATCAATCAATGAATAAATTAAGGAAAGAATGAATGAATCGATCAATCGATCAATCAATCAATCAATCAATCAATCAATCATTCCAACTGTTTTCGCGTATTGGTCATACACTGTTTACGTGCATAGTTCAAACTGTCGGTGTAAGAGAATGGCTTGTGTGAATGTGTGAGCCATACATTGTTAATGTAAGCGAATGGTTCATAACTGTTTGTGTGAATGTGTGAGTCATACATTGTTAATGTAAGCGAATGATTCATAACTGTTTGTGTGAATGTGTGATCCATACCCTGCAAATGTAAACGTATGGTTCATAACTGTTTGTGTGAATGTGTGATCCCTACCCTGTAAATGTAAACGTATGGTTCATAACTGTTTGTGTGAATGTGTGATCCATCCCCTGTAAATGTAAACGTAAGGTTCATAACTGTTTGTGTGAATGTGTGATCCCTACCCTGTAAATGTAAACGTATGGTTCATAACTGTTTGTGTTAATGTGTTATTCATACCCTGAAAATGTAAACGCATGGTTCATAACTGTTTGTGTGAATGTGTTATCCATACCCTGTAAATGTAAACGTATGGTTCATAACTGTTTGTGTGAATGTGTTATCCATACCCTGAAAATGTAAACGTATGGTTCATAACTGTTTGTGTGAATGTGTTATTCATACCCTGAAAATGTAAACGTATGGTTCATAACTGTTTATGTGAATGTGTTATTCATACCCTGAAAATGTAATCGTATGGTTCCTAAACTGTCTAGTCGTTATTTTAAACTCACGTTTACACAGTTTAGGAACCATACGTTTACTTTTACAGGGTATGGATCCCACATTCACACAAACAGCTATGAACCTTACGCTTACATTTACAAGGTATCGATCACACATTCACACAATCAGTTATGAACCATACGATTACATTTTCAGGGTATGGATAACACATTCGCACAAACAGTTATGAACCTTACGTTTACATTTACAAGGTATGGATCACACATTCCCACAAACAGTTATGAACCATACGTTTGTGTGAATGTGTTATCCATACCCTGTAAATGTAAACGTATGGTTCCTAAACTGTGTAAACGTGAGGTTAAAATAACGACTAGACACTTTGTTTTGTTATAACTGGCATTCAATGAGCCTTAACAACTGGCCAACAATAGGATGTTATCAAATAAATGTCCATCCTCCTCTTCCTTTGACGAGTTATTGGTAAGTGTAATGGTATTTATATAAAACATTGCCAGATGTCAAGTCATGTTTCCTATTTTCATCTATCTGATACAAGGTTCCATACCTGATCTCACGTGTGATTTAATGAGAATCGTCGAAACTCGGAGAGTGGGGGTGATACCTAATTCACGCAAATGTGTTCGGAGATTTCTAAATTTGATAACGAACTGCTAACGTAATAATTGGAGGTACAGGAATTTAGCCATCTTAAAAAACGCTGCATGAAGTAAGATTTCCCGGGTTAAATCAAGACTACCGGTGCATTCATGATCAATCTTAGGTACAGTATCTGTTGTATAAGTTAATTGGCACCTCCGTTATAACTTAACACCGCTAAAATGCCAACGTATTGTTAACCAATTTGTTCTCACTGTATAGCAATTGTTTCGCATGCCAGACGTGGTCGATATGACCTTATTGTACCTACGAAGGTTAAATGCGTTTAAACAAGGCTTACAAGTTTTGATTGTATTTCTCTAGAGCAAATTGATTGATTGATTGATTGATTGATTGATTTAATCTAAATGGCACGTCAACACAGGAAGTTCACTCGTAACGAAACAGTACACTCTTTGTAAATGCTACGTACCAAGAAATTCGAAAGGAAATTTAGAGTACATAGAAAATAACCATTTAGTACAGTAGTTTATACGAATATATTGCATGGAATACATATATATTTACAGTACGCTGTAACACTTATCACCAGCGACAAACATAGTCATGGTATTAGAATATTGAACCAATGTTAGTGTTTAAACATGTTTTGTAGTATCAACACAACAATGGTAGTTGTTTATTCCCTGGTTAACGTTCAGCATAAAGGGTAATGGCAACAGCTGGTTCACCTGTTGTCAGTATACTGTGACCAGGCGGAATGCTGTGCTGGGTGGCTTCGGCAGGGCATTTCAGTGAGATAGCACTATAAAGTCGGCATAACATCCATGCTATCACAAGGGGGAAAGAAGTACACCAACATACCCTGTTATACACGGAGGCACGTCCCTAGATGACATAAGCTGTTAATAGGACGTTAAACAAAGTAAAAACCAAACCAAACAAATCAACACCACAAGCCGCAGACATTTAAATCTACAATAAACATCTATTGCGAAACAATAGCATTCATTTAAAGAATCTCTCCCTCGTAACTTTTAATCACTGTACCATTCTTTTATATTTATTTCATCAATTTGAAGCTTTATATCTGCATTTTATGAACCTTATGATAAACATTCGGTTGAGCAAGTGCATGCGATATTTAAATTCAACCCCAATAACTTTAATGCTTTTGTACGAGCAAGAACTTTGATGCATGACAGTTTGCTTTTCTCTTTTAGCGGAAATCTCGGAAATTTTCCAAAACGAAAATGAATAGAATGCTTGAATATTGTCCACAGAATCGATTGATGATATAGCGTTATGTATAAAATACACAGGGCAGAATGATGTTCACCGCTATATGAACAACATAAACTGGTTTCCCCTATTCTCCAACACTACACCGTGCCGCCTATATATCCTGCAGGCAAGCTCGCTGTAACTCTTTAGCAATGGAGGTATGTTAAGGTCAGCTAGATGCTCCCGATAGATCGTAAATAAAACGCAAATTTAAGATAATGTCATAATTGTATCTGTTTGTGTCTATCTATGTTTACTACCGCGATAGAAGACGAGAAGAGAGAGTTAAATGTCGGCAAAGCTTAAGTTAAGTCTGGTAGAGATAAGCTCTAACATCTAGGCGTTCAATGTTTACCTGTTTTTATGTGCACTCTATTTAGATGCGAATGCAATTATTTCTGGCGTTATTCTCAAAATGTTTTAATGATTATCTTCCAATTCAATAATTGTAATAATTACAAATTCAACGAGAACGAACAAGGAAATGAGATGACATCTTAAGTGATGTGTGGTTTTAGAAATAGATTTGTTTTTCCAATCTGATGTACTTTGTAGCGATCAACTCGTATGCACAGGCGGTAATGGCTATGTCTGTATGTGTACTCCTTCTCTTCAACTACCTACCTACTATAATTATATCGCCGGATTTTATCGCTCAGAAAATGTGTTTTCCGACTTCCTGGTATGCATTACAGAAAACCCTACATGTCTTCCGATAGTAAGTGCAACAGCTTTATCTGTGAGAGTTGTGAAATAGCCACCATCTTGGCAGTAAGCATATCGACTGCTAAGGTGTGTACTACCTAGATACAGGTTGGAGAGGCACTGTGTCTATCAAGGCTGTATAATTGGCTCTAGTTCGGTGTCAATAGAACTTGTCTAAATGTTTCATTTGGATACGGAAACAAAGGGTCAATACTCTAGAAACAATCAGTCTTTATCAGCAACGCGCTGTCTCAACCAAACAAAAGTGGGCAAATATAACATACACAATTCGCCACCGGCCTGATGGTGTCTGGGCATTAGTCAGCTAAACACGCCATTTGCAGAAAGCATTCAAAGAGTATCACTTGTACATTGTAATTGTTTGGTGAACGCGACACGTGCGCGAGCATGTTATAAGATTGGTTACTTTGTAAGTATCCTAGCTTGAACAAACACGACTTCCTAAGCAAAAGAGTAAAATCAAAATGTCATTTCTCTATTTAACGTGAAAAGGAGATTTTAGAACACTTCAAAAACGAACACAACAAAGATTACGCGTGAAGTTCATGTGTCGTAACGGTATAAAAAAACAACGCACCCCGGCTCCGTTCACAATCTCCCTTCATGATTTCTCCGCGAACGAAGTGACAACCAGAGGGGGTTATTATCACCCGCTGATAGATAGTGTCAATTTCCGAATTAGAGCGCCACACGCCCTCCTAATGCTGACAGGGAGGTGTGGCTGGGATACCGTGTCTACGAAGGATAGGGTTTACTGCAATATAAGATAGGGAAATCTGAAAGTTCACGTTTGTTTTGGCGTATGTGGTAGGGCTTGAGTAGGGATCGCTGGTTTATATATCACAGAGGCGTGGCACAGATCCCCACCCCACAGTTTACATATGTGTATATAAACATAATACAAGTATACGGACCGTGGGTTGGTGGTTTATATCACCGATTCCACGCTAAACTGGACAAATACTTTTGTAACTTTGGTAAAAAATGAGCCCGAGAGAAAATATATAAAACCTATATAATGTTACTGCCAAGATATTCAAGAAACCGAATATCTAAATATTGGCATCAACTGGTAATCCAGATAAAAATAGCAGCTATTGGAAAAATGTTTACCTGAAGAAAAATCTGACGTCATTTTGACATTATGTGACGTTATGAATAATGACGTTGGCTTTATGATGCTCATTTACTTTGTCTTCACACAACACGGTAAAGAATGATGATAGAAAACAATACAATCATTTCTGAAGTTTCTTTTTCAGCATTTTACAATTTATTCAATATCGTATTATTTTTGAATCCATCAATATATATCTACAGTACTTTAGTAGATGTACGGACATAGCACCAGACAACAGTATAGATATTTAGTACATGTATCAGTTTTGTAGTTTTGTATGCTCTGCATGTTTTCTTTTTTCATGATATACACATTTCAGCTCTCTACTAAAAGTTTTTCGCTATTTCATTTGAAGCTACATATATGTAAGTTATAGTTTGATACTAATGATATGATACAATCTCTATGTTCAAGTACAAACTACTTATAACTATACACATACTGTACTATAAATACTATTTTAGCTAACACATGCTAGAGAGCGAACCACCGACGACTCAGTATACCAATGCCGTCAGCTATTCCCTTTACAGTCACAATCATTAGGACATATAAATTGCTCGGGTGAGCACACATAAAATATTTAAATATGTGCAGTGCTTATTATAATGAAATTGAAAAAAAAAACTTTATTAATGTTATAGGTGAAAAGTATGTCTGAATATGAAACAACCATATTGACTGGCACTTGGGTATGGTTGCTGATAACGACATTAAACCAAAATAATCAAGTGGATGAAAAATAAGCAATGCGTCTCTTGGCATGGATGAATAATTTTTTGAAACGCTTTATGTTCCATTTCCCCTATTCTGATATCAGTAATATATCTATGTATAGCAAGTTCCTGCTATTCCATTTTTTCTATAGAATTAATGAGTTCAGACCGGATAATATTGGTTAAACAGAGAATACGTTTGTTTCTTGTCAGTTTCCAGCACTGTACATGAACATGTTTTAAAAAATATATATAACAATTGTAGTCATTTATCAATCTAGCGTTTTTTTCTTTTGAAGGTCGAGAAGTCTAGGTATCGATCTCGGCATAGGTAATGATTGAAAAATGTTAAAATTGTGACACAATGGAAAACCATATGATATCGTACATAGTAATAAATGACACATCCCACATTTGGTCAACAGTTTATGTGTCAACAAAAGCATTCTACTTTTTGGCATAAAGACCAAACTTAATTGTCCGGTTTGATTTGACTTTTTGACAAAAAATAGTTTTCTCTGACCACCCAGTACACGACCCTTTAAATGAGCCATTTCTGTCCCAACAGTCTGAGCAGTAGCATGAGGTATTTCGCACTTTGACTGTATTTTTTAGATCCAAACGATACAACTGAGTGGAGTTGAAAAGTACCAACAATAGGCGTTGAATTCTTGGTTATATTGTCATATACGATTCTATTTCTTCTAACTTCTTCTTTTGACACATATCTGTATATGATAGCGGAATTTATAGATGAACCCCACAGGAAGAAGTCATATGCTGATTGTATTTGTGCAGCATCTCTACATATTGCATTGTCGGCCATCCTCTTAGCAGTACTGCCTAAACTGTCACATGGCTCTTTTCAGTGTCCTGCCTCGAAATATTTCCATGAAGCAAGAACACGAAAAAGATCTATGTGGCGGTTGAGAATGGCAAACATATACTTGTTACGGTACTGTGACGTGGGGCCATCTGTCCAGTAGTGTATATGACTGACTTTGGGTTTTAAAATTTTCACTTCATCATGAATTAATTTGTTCAGAAAACTGAAAACTGTTGAAGAATTGTGGGAGAGTTCATCTGAAGTGTAGATACCATTTCTATGAAGAAGAGTGTCATTTCCTTTGTAAGAAATGACACATAGGTGTAAAGTAACAAGTGTTTTATTAAAATATGAAGACTGGACATCTTCCTTGGATTTGCAAGAACAGTTTTTAGCAAAATCCATTTGCACAATGACGTGGCCGTCACGCAAGTTATCTTTCAACATTTTTATTTATTTGAATTGCTCCTTTACTCTTTCTACATTACTTTTAAATTTCAAACATTCGGTCGCAAAAGCAGACTTAAATAAATTTACATTTTCTTCTTCATTCACAACTTTTGTTCTCCACACCTTGTCTTCTTTCACTCGCTTCCACACAGGGTACTTTATAACATGACCGGTGGGGAAACAGGAAAACATTTCCAGCACATTCTCCTTATTTTCTACATTTGAGATAAAAACATTTGGGTGTAAACTGCATGGAATACCACCTGATTTCAAAGCTTTCAGTTTGAGGGACATGTTTTGCTGTTGAAGGCAAAGACAACTGTGGTATTTGGAAAAGGACAACAAAGAAATGAGTTTTGGTCTTAGTTTACAAAAAGAGAACGAGAAATCTTGTGTTCAGGGTATTCGGAGCAGTATTTCAAATGTAAATAAGTCATATAGTCAGATAAAATTCTTTTCTGTTGTTTTTTCTCTGTTTTTTGTGTGTAATCCTGCTTCCCTGGGAGCTGACTGGAGTTATCGTCTCTTTCTAAAACAATCTAGCACGTTTTGGTTGATGATATGTTGTTTTGAAGCTAAACTTTACGTCTTTTGATAATTAAAATTTTACTCTGTTATCGGCTTAAAGTCTGACGTCTGATTCCAAATGTTGTTGATAAAGTGTGTCCCTGGCGATACTTCCTGATGATTTTACCACTGATGATCCGATAAACTATAGTTGACTTACCTGCTGATTTGATTTCCTCTACCAGTGAGTTACTAAATATTAATTTTCTTCTTACATTAATTTTAAACGCGATAATTAACTATTATTATGTCTTTGTAATAATGTAATGAAAAAGCTCTTTTACTTTGCCATAGTTCAAAACCACATGTCCATTTACAGATCATTTTGTTTCCATGCTACAGAATGATATTTTTCCTCTCTAAAAAATTCCTAATTCTATCCTCATGTTCTCATACGATGTAAAGCTCACTATAAAACATATTGTAAATTAGTTTCCATAAACAGAACTTCCAACCAATTAAAAGCATGCTAGGATTTCCTGAAGTCCTTCTCTTGACTGATATGTGTAAAATTGAATTAAACCATCAGCACCTCATTTGTGGTGACGCAATACACATTTACTGAATTAACACACTGTTTTAATTAATTACTATTGAAAATAAAAATTATAATAATAATCGTTAAAGACGGTACTCGACAACTATCAATCAACTGATTAAACTGGTTCCAACCCTTGGGCCAAACATCCTCCTTGAAATTCACCTGCAATCTACTTTGACCAGCGGCCAACCTTTGACCTCAATATTTCTTATTTATGGCGGATGTTACCTGATTAAGATAACTGTTAAATGGCATTCAACTTTATAGCGCATTACCCGTTATATTAACCTCGACATAATCACTTTGCAACCCATTTGATTTAACCATTAGGATTCCTCAGAATGCTGTCGACAGCGCGTCTTGACAGGAATTTCACGTGTGTTTACTGATGAGCATTAACTGAAATCCGAATATATGGTGATATCCCCATGTAGCATTTCATATCTATAAATGATAAATGGTTCAGTTTGTGCTTTAAATAAGTTGTCAATTATCTAGTCCAATATCCGTGCTAATGAACAGTGGTGACATCCTTTTGCAGACCGGTCCTAATTGAAATATATTTCTCCTGAGGATTTGAATTTGACGCGGATAATCATTACGTTAAACAAGGAACTCCTCGGGATAAGCAATGCAATGATTTCACGGATAGTTTAAAACTTAGTTAGTAAAAGTTATTAAAACTCAACATTGATGGAAATGTTTTATAATTTACGAAATATTCGGGAGTCATTTCTGATTAAGTTCCATAATATATCAGGCGTGGTGATCATGACAATGATAATTTTACAAAGTGAGTTAATTTTCAAGAGAAGATTTTTTTTTTCTGAGGATTTGCAAATCATCGATCTACCAGTATTATAATACAATGTAAGTTCGTGTAATGAGACTGTCGTTTATGATTTGAATAAGGAAATTAATAATAAACTGCTTGCATTTTAAATGCGTTGGTATCGATGGTAAATGCATTTTAAAAGCAGGTCTAAAACACCCTTTCCCATCGGAAAGAAAAAGAAGAAAACAAAGAAACCCCTCAATTTCTTATACCGTTATGGCCTCAAACTTCACTTTTTATTTTGTTTCTAGCACTCTTGACATATTTCTTTTTGTGGTACAATAAGATATTTATAGCAAGACAAACGTGTAATAATATCATATTGTGCAGTCACCCACAACTCTATACTACCAGTTTTGAGAACTTCAGTTGCCCATCTTGCATAGATATGTTATATTTTTGAACGCCCATGTTGCAAATACACGTCTCCGTGGGAATATCTATCAGTTTGTCGTAGAGTCAACGGTTCTAAATGAAACACGAACATTGTTCCCATATTGTAAAGCTTTAAACACGGAGTTTGAATAAGAACTGCTTTAGGTTTACACAACACTTTCTGTGTACTTAATAGTTTAGAGGTGTGCATCAAAACTGTGGATCTTATGATTAATCATTAATCATGCGCCATAAGCATGCCTGTTTTCATTATAGTAATGTAAGTTTGTGATGAGAGCAGGCGTTGATAAGTATTTTCTGATTATTAGATCCTGTCTTCAATATTGTAATTTAGCGTATGTTCAACTAAATATATCTACAATTATTTTTAGAATGTGTTCCATGAAAACCTCACGAGGCGGCTGTTTATCCCAATATCTTTATATGAGATAAATGATGTGTAAATCATCTATCCCATAACAGTTATAGGACGTAAATAATATCCCGAGTTTACTTCGATATTTCCGCTGGTGATGAATGTCCAGTTGCCTCGATTCTAGATGTGCGGCACGTACAGTTTTGTAGAGTGTATCTACAGAGAGTGGCCCACTGCTCCAGACTTACATCAGTTCCTTTATTTTTATCACGTTTTGCATTTAAGCACTGGGCCTACAACAGAACCATATTTGACATCACGTATTCACTGAACAGGACTGAGAGAAGGGCTTGATGTTTACTTCCTTCCTCTTGCTAACGAATAAACCTTGATAATAACCGACCTTTTGTGTTTTACGTCTTCACATATAAAATAACTGAGCGCTGTGCTGTTATGATTAGCTTACTTGCTTGAAGCGTCCGTAATCCGTCTTCCGGCGTCAATTTTTTTCCCTTTAACAGCTTCTTCTAATTAATCGAGAGGCCTATTATGGTAATGCTATTTGGCCCGTAGTGTGCTGAGTAAAATATCTTTAAAGTTTGTTCAAAATAATGGCATTGAAATACTCTTGAGGTTACAGGGTACATGTTAGCGTCTTCATATTAACCCTGTAGCATGCTGAGATGCAGACATATTAAGTTTGTTCAAATGAACGACTTGGCCGAGTTTCAAGGAAACATAGGTGTCAGATGTGTTAAACCATTCAAACAAAGGCTTCTAACTAACCGAGAGCCAATAGGCATGATGCTAGTTGACTGGAGTATGATAGGATACAACGTTTGTTCAAATGAATGGCCTTGACATTCACTCAATGCCATAAAGGTGACACGAATACAAATTCAAATTGAAGCGAAAGATAGTTAAACATCTTATATCAGTTGAGTGCAATTTTGATTACACTTTTAACAAGTTCCAAACGGCCAATACCAAGAACTTACAAGAAACCTTGAGATCAGATGCCGAGACCATGTGGTGAAAAGCCAGTCAAATTGTTAGCCAACTATTGGCGGTTTACCGCTGTTTTGGTGTAATTTCTTAAGCAATTGCACAAGAGCAATGACAAAATCTTTTTTATGTAAAGCTTTTATATTGCAGTAAATCTATGTTTTCTTTGAGTCATGGATCAAATACGTGTAAATGTATCAAAACATAACGGAGTTAACAGTGCATTCTTATCTCGGGTATTTACATAGGGATCATATTAAACCGTTCGGAAGTCTACAAATGGTGGCCGTATCTGATATGCAATGATAAAGGCGGGGACTCCCGCTGATATTGAGGAGAGATGTTCAACTCAAACAGTCTCAATTTATGTTCTCCCATTTTCAGACACATTAATCTTGCAGTAGGGAGAAATTCCGGCACATCACTGTCCGGGAATTATATAAATAAGTTGGGAAACCGCCTGATAGTGGAAGGATGGGAACAGGGTGAGAGTTCACGCTTGTTAAACAAGAAATTATCTCTTTAACATAAAATATAACCCACAGGGCATTTGATTTAAAGATTTGTGTTCAGCAATTAAGAACAGTGAATAGACAAGATAACAGTTTGTGTGTACCCTTTCAAAGGTGGAAGTGGTCAGAGACCTAATATTCGTGGTTATACGAATTTGAGAATTGACCAACGTAAAACCTGTGGGCTTTAATGTTTCACGGATGTATCTTACTAAAGTAACAATATACACATCCATGTGTAAGTGTGTGTAAGAATACAGCTACAAATGTTACAAAACGCTAAACAAGCTTAGTCTCCAAGGCCAGTCTTCTCTCAGAGTGCTGGCAACCTTCACAGCCGTAACATTTCTTTAGAGATAGATTTGAGATACTGCTTACGTAACTACAAGTACCTGCCAAACATTTATGCAGGGACAAAAGGGCGTTCAGAAACATGACGGACAACAAACTATTGTCTGTTGTGTAGAGTTCCCTTGAATCAACTAGTGCATACAACTATACAGAGTGTGTTCACGTAGGCAGCACGTGGGGGGTATATGAAGTTTCAGATTTACCCCGAGTTAAAAATTAGATTTATGCATAATAAAGAATAAGCAATACAGCTTTAAGTATCACACGATGTCAGAGAGCTTTAAGTAACGTACAGTATTGTTAATACAGCTCCACGTATACGATAAGAGTTATCAATGAAACTTCAAAGTTGATAATAATGAATTTCACCGTACCATTAACTGTTTCGTCCTTCTGAGACTCGTCAGTAAAGCTAGGGTCCACTGAGGAAGCATCCGCTCAAGAGTCAAGGTTAAATGCGACAACAATCAACTAATAAAACTTTGAATCGATCATATAACCCATTATCCTGGTCTATAGTCGAAGGTGTCCAGATACATAACACTGAAAAGAATGGGTGAATGGCAGCGAAAAGGAAAAAGAATTGGTAACAGTTCGATTGAAAAGGGAAAAATATATTACAGTTCAGTTGAAAAGGGGAAAATTGGTAACAGTTAAATTCTGGTCTAGTATAATCTCGATTACAGGGCAAATTTAAAAATCCCAACAATGCAAAATACCATACAATTGAAATTCTTCATAATATTATAAAGACTGCTACCTAACTGCGGAGTATAACTTCGTGTATCGCACAGTTGGTAACATCATTACATGACTGTATAGTGCGGTATTGTTTTTTACATTATTTGCATATGATTAAAAACATTGATACACAGATACTGTACGTCCTGATTTAGTACCTTTTTGTTATTGTTTGTTTGTTGTTGTTGTTGTTGTTGTTTGTTTGTTGTTGTTGTTGTTGTTTGTTTGTTGTTGTTGTTGTTGTTGTTGTTGTTGTTGTTATTTGTTGTTGTTTTTCTTGAGAGGTTTATAATGTTTTCCCTTTTGTTTTGGTGTGTCCTCTATCCCTGTTGATGTGTGGATGTTTATCGTGTAACGTGATATGACTGATCTTACATATGTAATATTTACCTCCATTGTAGCACTAACCGTGAAGTACATAACCCGACGGTTCATCATGGAGTATGACCCTAACATTGGTGAGTATAGTTATAGTCTCGTTAAGGTAAAGGATACCAACAAGCAAGCCTACATTATTACCATTGTCGCTATAAGGAACTATTTGTTTAGGTTCTTTTTAAAAGAAATATTCCATGAAAACCACGTGTTTCGATGCATTGTATGTGTTCTACAAAGGAGGGAGAAAACTCCAGGTCAAAAACAGCTTCGAGTGGAACTCTTTTCCGTGAAACATTACTGATGCAGTGGTGCTCTTTACCTTGAGACGAATTCGCTCTTTAGCGTTTATTCTGAATGTGGCAATGAAATTATAAATTGAGCGAATAATAGTTTTAAATCATAGCTAAGAACACAAGAAAATCGTCGAATCTTGAATGGTCTTTAATGACCTTTATTTATGTTATTGTCAAGCGTAATCAAACAATATTGGATACACTAATATCGTATCTACTGGTAAGAAACCAAGTAACGTCGCGTTCTAGTGTTTTAAATGTTTTTTCTGTCCTGGTTAAAAAAAAATCGCCAATTGCATTTTCTTGTAACTAAACCCACGCATCTGCTACAATCAAACAAATCTATAACCGAACATTTACCATAGAAATGTTTGTTTTCTTTTTCCTCTATTTCATTTTAAAATGTCTTTTATGATTTTCGACTTCGTTTTGGTTAACGTCATTGATGTTGCAGAGGACACGTACACAAAGCACGAAGACATTGATGGAACAGAAATGTGTATTCACGTCATGGATACCTACGATAAGGTGAGTAAACACGTCATATCCGGTCTGCAACATATATTGTACTAGACATACAACAGTAACTACAATAGTTGAAATGCCCCTCAACTTACAAGAATAACTAATTCGTTAAAAATTCAAGTGAGCTATTATACGGCGAAAACCTCCAACATGTTAATATTTCATCTTATTTTATCTCGTCGTAATATCAAAACATACGTACCACTATCGACTCGTCTATCATCGGTCAAGGCAATATTACCATTACCCAGTCGATTAGAGGCCCCGACTTGTTATATACGAACCTAGATTCTGATCACAAAATGGTTGACACGGCCTCTGAAACATTTTTGGTTTTGTTCCCATGAAACTTATGATTGTAATATATTTATTAATAAATACTGGCAAGGTTACAGCAACTGCTGACGTCACAATGTCATCTCATATAGGAGGGCCATATTTACGATGTTTCCGACAACTCCAAGGCTGTTTAGGATAAATTTGAACTACGTACCTCTGTGTCTACTGTATAAATATACTAGAAGTGTGAACAGCGCAATAGTTGAAGCTAGCTATATCAATATGATAGACACATTTAGAAGGTATAATTGTCTTTGTCCGTTGAGAACGAAAAGACTTTTATGGAGTTGCATCGTCTAATATCAGTTATCGATAATTCCACTCTTTAAAATAATTCATATTTCACGAAATGTATATCTTTCCTTGAACTCTCAAGAGCATTTTTCTGGCATATTTTCATTCGCAGTGGATGCTATACACAGCCATTTTATTTTGGGAAACAACGTAATATGCAGTATCTCAATCATATTGAATATTGGGGAGAAGACAATAACAGCTGGAAAAATACCAAGAGTTTCTTTTGTTACATTCCATGAACCATTGTGTTGTTTATTGTACTTCTAGGAGGACAGCGACCCCTTGCGGTATCTACGATGGGCAGACGGCTTTATGGTGGTGTACGGGATCACAAGTAGACAAAGTTTTGATAAAGCGCGTGAATATTTAGAGAGTGTCACACAATACCTCAAAGCCAACTCGAAAGATTCTCCTGTGGCTCTGGTCGGAAACAAAATAGACCTCGAACGATATCGGTAGGTATCATTTACACCACAGGGGTATGAGAACTGGTTACATCTATATTTATATTTGGACCTAAACTAAGGTGTTCAGAGTAATTCTACATGTTTTAGGGTTTAGATCGAATTTCGGTAAAAATGCCCCCCCCCCCCCCCAATCAGTTTTATATACAATCATTGAGGGTATTATTTTTACCGCAAGTCGATCTTAACCCCTAAAACATGTAAAATTACTTCAAATATAGATGTAACGAATGATCATGTCCCTGTGATATACACCAATATCAATAAGAGATCTACATAAATACGATAGTGTCAAGTTTGAAAGACAACGAAGGGGACCTGAAAAGCGTTTTAGTTCGTTTACAAAATTGTTCTCAGGAAAAATATAAATTTCTGTTTCGTTGGAAGGTTGGCATTTTCCTATTTCTTTTAAGAAATAATTTTCGTATATTTTAAGCGATGTGATCATAGAAAGCCCTGCATCGTTGCATCGTTAAGGAGGAATTACAGTCGGCTTTATATATTCAATACACATTTGATCGATTTCAAATTTAAGCATGGAAACCAGCATTCTATGTAGAAACGATAAATGTTATTAATGTTACTTGTCTTATATTGAAATGTGCAAACGCAACCCTAAATGTGATAAGTTTACGTCTTCACACAGTTCACCGTGTCATCAAGCCATGTCTTGAAACCGATGGGTCAAAAGACCCAAGGTAATAAAGAACTTGAACTTGAATGTAACACTGCATGTGATGATATTACGTATACGTTGAGAAAAATAACTTCCTTGTCATCAGGTGATGCAGTGTAATTGATCCGGATAGTAATTAAGAGCTGAAATCAATGTTTCAAAATTGAATAAAGTCCATAACAGGTTATCTTTTAAAATTGAATAGAATTATATTTCTATTCTTAAATGAGGTAGAATTAGATGGCACCAACAGTACGCCAAGTCCGTAGCGTCCGGTTAATATGTTACAAATATGATGAAAATACCGATAGGAAAATTTGTCCAATATTATTAATATGATGAATGTGTTTTGGTGAAGCACGCGCAATAGTCATGTCTTTGCATATATAACACCATGTTGAGACATAAATACTTATGTATATAATTTTAATGGAAAACACGAAAACAATTTGTATCAAAGTAAGGATTAAATGTATTATCCCACATGCTGAAACGCTTTTGGTTATCGCGAAAACAACATAAAATCTGTTGGCAATATTTAGTTTAAACTTTATTTCATTATCGGTATAATATTCCAGATATACAAACATGATATACATATAGGATTCGAAAAAAACAAATACAAAGTTCTAATGTTAATCCGTCTCCTTTTTTGTGAAACGGCGATTGGACATATTTGAAAAGGCTACACGTTCCTGAAGTGACAGAAAATAGGTGACTTAAATGACATTGCTGTGGGCCTTTTTATCATGACACGTCACAATCAAACCACTATGATAATTTTCTCATGTAAATTGCTAAGATATGATTATATTGCCATAGTATTATTGTAATTCTCATATAATATGGAAAGCTTACCACGTATTATTTTCAGCTTATGTGAAAACTATGAAACAAAAATCATTTTGAATTCTATGTGATCTAATCGAATACAACGTCGTTTGATGCGCCATTCACAGTCAACTTAGGATAATTTTTTTTTATAATATTGAACATGCTATAAATAGAATCTCTCTGGCATCTTGATGAGTACTTTAAACAATTTTACACAAATATTATTAATAAAAGTTATCACCACTTTGATACAACTGATGAACATCACGGGTAATGTATTCATCGAGATTCGGCAAACATACACTTTAGATCAGTCTGTTACATGTAATCCATTGCTTTCGTACTTGCTATATCGCACTTGTATTTCTATGGCAATTTAATGGTTATGTTGAGGATGTGGAAACTATCTATGCGAATTCGTTTTAATGTAATATCATATTAGAACTAATATGTTTTATCAATAATATAACATAAAGGCAAAACGAAAAAGTACTTTCTGAATATAGAAATTGACACGTTTCGTCTAAATTCAATAAAAAAATATAACTTTGGACGTTTCATAACATTTGAAAGAAGTATAAATGATACACCCAAATACAACAACATTAATTTCAATTGTGAATGTGTTGAGGAATTTTAATGTCAAAATATACATCTAAACCTTTCGTCAATGAAAATTGCAATGTTGCTTTTTTTTTTTATATTCACGAGAATTAAAGACTATTTGGTATTCCAACTTTTTGCATTAGCATAGTAATGCTGCATAAATTTGTTTCCTCTTTATAATACACTTTGTTTTAAAATGCTAACTTACTTTTAAAAATTATCATAAAACAATACAATCTTTTAAGTTCGAATTTTGATATCAAACATTCTTTAGGGTCAGATGGCAATGTGATTTTTTGACATATTGAGATTTTATTATGTTTTAGCTGAATACGTTTTTGTTTTCGCGAGACATAATTGATTTATAAACATTTAACTTAGATTCTAGTCTGAGACGACTGTTTTATTATCATGTCGCCAGCTGTGGTACGTCAGCCAGACTATTGCCCTAGTTGTGGTAGTTGCCTAGAAGTATTCGAGAAGATAAATTGTCAAAAACCCGTACATAATTCTGCGCTTTATTTGTTTATATCTATTATATTTGATTGCTGAAGACTGTACCGTTCTAGAGGATAGGTTTTAATGCGTTGAAACAGCTGTGCATATAGTCTGTATGTGGTAGGTCGACCCTGCCCAAACTAACCCAGGAAGCTGCTTCGCTCCCTCTATAAGATGACATTTATATGGCTTTATCAAAACATTTGTTTCTGAGTTGTTTGACATAGCAAGGTCAGTGTACTTTTATATTATTGTTGAGTCACAGCTGCCTGGTACGTAAGGAGGGTACCGACAGCCCGGCTAGAACAGATGTCTTCGGGTTTCTTTTTCCTTTTTGTTGCTTATGCCCAATCCCTCCAAAGAGACAGCTTCTATAAAAAGTGACTTTTGCCCTGCTGGTTTTCATTAGTTGATAGTGTTTAGTTCCGATCTGACGTATTCATACAATTTTCTCTTCCTCGGAACTGCATTTAATCGAATATTCTCTAATTAACCGCAATTATTTTTTCGTTTTCTTTTGAATAGGCAAATAAGCAAAGTAGAAGGGAACACACTTGCACAAGAGTTTGAGAGTTTGTTTTTCGAGACAACGGCAGCTGAGGAATTTGAATACGTAGAAGATGTTTTCCATGGGATCATTCATGAAATACAGCGTGAAAAGGGAGACCGCCACGTGAACTTTCAACCTTTGTTCATTTCTGAAGAAAAATTCCATGCCGCCCAGAGGCGACCAAAATCACCTCGAGCTGGACCTGACAAAAAGGAGGACAAGGGACCTACCAAGAAAAACAGCTCTAGCTTCAAACTTTTCAACAAAAGCTTTAAAATATTTAATTAAATTAATCTGTAGCTTAGTGGATTATGTGGAACATTCAGAGACACTACTGTTATGGGGTGTCTGAAACCTGTGATAAGTTTCATTAAATTATTGCGTGTACAATTATAATAACTGTTTAATTTATTTCTCGTATGTTTTTATGTCACAGACAGGCAACATACCAGCTTATTCTGTCCAGAACCTAGCGGGCTTCGTTCAGGACATGACGAGTTGTTCCGTTTCCAGCAGACAATGTTTTGTTCGTAATTATGTTTTCTAAATTCATATTTAGTCTTGATTGGTTGAGCAGTGCAGCGCTATTTCCCTATTCTGATGGTATTGCAATAATTGTTCATCAATAAAATGAAATGACCAGTGTTCATCAAGTGGCGATGTTTTGTTGATGTACAGAAAATAGTACTGTGTTAATTAAATAGTGAATGTGTTGCACATTCTTTGTTTAATGAAATATCTTAATGAACCAGCCAGAATAGTGCAGCCTGAGCAACGGTCTTAAACTGTGTAGGATTCTGTAAAATTGTTCATATATCGGTAATCACGGTTCGTTACATGGGATTGCAATATAGACGTCCATTGATTGGTTAGCCATGATTACAATCTTGTCATTCATACATTGGTAGTCAGGGTTACACAGAATTTTATAACTAATCGTTTATTTATTGGCGGATTTCAATCTAGTCGTCTATTAATTTGAGGCCAAGATGACATCGGATTTTCATCTTCCTTAATTGGTTGCCAGGTTACGTAAGATTTCAATATATGTAAGCGTTCATTAATTGGTAGCCATGGTTACATAGATTTCAATCTAGAGGCGGCATTCACAAGTTGGAAGCCAGTGTTACGTTCGAGTAATTAATAATTAGTAGCCAAGATAAGATCGAATTTTTAATATTTGCCTTCAGTAATTGACAGCCAGCTTACGTAAGATGTTAATGTACATACATGACCCGATAGGTAGGATTACATTGGATTTGAATCCAGTAATTTGGTAATTGGTCGCTAGATTGCCGAGGATTTCTATCCAGTTGGTCTATTTATTGTCAGATTTCAGTGTTCAATGAATCTAGTCATTCATAAATTGGTTTTCAGGGTAACTATGACGATGAATTTAGTATTGCACATGAATTCTTTATTGTTGTGCTTCCTTTGTATGTCTATGTATGAGCGATGAACCATATTCCGATTTCGTCACATGGTTTCAGCCAAGATCACTGCAGAAATGGACAAGTTATCGCCCCTGTCCCATACATTTTACGATCACTTTACCGAGTACATCCACCGACGTTTATTACTTCCTATGCATGTATAACCAGTCCCTAATTAAAATTGGTTCTTCATTTCCTCCCTATACTGATGTATCATATATACAGAGCACTGCAGATCCAATTTTAATTAGATTGATTTTTGTTTACTTCTTCAATTCAAAACATTTACATTCTAGAATCATATGAAGCTTCCATGCATTTAGTCCATGGAAATATTAATAGGAATATCATCTAATTCAAATTACCTGTTTGTCCTAATACATATTGTATGGGAGGGTCTTCGTTTTCAGGAACAATAAAATATTACATCGGAACATGGCTTTCTTTATTTTACATCCAAGCAGAGTACAGTACAACACTAATGTAAGAATTATTTCAGAAAACCGGATCTAGCATCTTCCTAACACTACGGTCGAATCCTGCAAAATTGCGAAGGTTTAGTAGACCAGGGACGTATAATGCATTAAACTGTCCCCGAGTAGACCGAATGCTGGACTATATGGTAAAATACTATTTTTGGGTGTTAATATGCTATTTTTGGGTGTTAATATGCAAGCAGTTCGTATTTGAAAACCAAATTTAGATGACAATAACAAGAACAGGGCTTCGAGATGGTTATATCTTGACAATCACATTATCATCGCAAGATATACACCTGGATACTTATTAACTGTCTATGTAACTAAAAACATGGCATTAAACTTGCTGTAAAGCCAATATTTGCTGTTTATATTGCCGACTACATTTAACATCTTTTTTTTTTTTAATATCAATTTTGCAATTTTGAGACATTTTGTCTATAATGATCAGATTTTGACCAATCTTTAGTTTAAGACAGATGAAGTTTCAATTTATCAATTAAGTCTGCACAAATAGGGAGCACTTGTGTGTGTTATCCATGGTTCATGCTGGTGATATTAATAACATCAGGACAAACTATCATGCTTTCAATTTTGATAATTTTGAAAACGTATAGAGTATTTAAGCAAATTTAACTGCTTTCTCTTTGTCCTTCTACAGTAAAGTAACAAAAGACAACAGATTTTTTTTTAAGATACACATCAGACATTTATTGATCCATTAACCAGTAAATATTACTGGCATATTGAGTATGCAATACAAGTGCCTATAATAGGTACACAACACTCGTTCACAACTGGTATGTCTCACAAAATACATTTGACTACATGTGGCGGGGTACCAGAGCTATACGGCTTCGTGCAACTGCATCATAATGTGTGGGGTCTCTTCGTAAAATGTCCATTCCAGACACAGCACAACTTTACATTTGTAGCAAAATAATAATAACAGTGATAATTTGTACAGAACCATTATGTATAAACCAGCTATCCTACTCAAGGGACTGTCTGAACACCAGCATTACCCATTCAGCATGGACACAGCTTGTAATACTGACAAAATGACACACTCGCATTTAGTTAACTGTTAAACCTGACAGTCTACTATAAACAATCTAGATGAGGCAATGCGACTATGTACATCAATGTTGGAAACGATTAATCTTGATTTACCTGCACACCACGAGAACAAAGATAAAATATGGATACAGTGATCTGGTATGGAGAAAGCCAGCAGCTTCAGGTAGTCGGATGTCTTTTATACATGAATGATTTAAATGTGGTCATCAAAAATTAGATTCTTCAACCTTTGAAGCTAACTTCGGTATGAAATTCAGTATAAACCAGGATATGGAATTCAAACTGAATACTGAAAAAGAACGTTATATGCCTTGTATTGATTTTAATCGGAAATCAAGATATATTTTAATCCAGGTTATGGAACACTATAAAGGCCTATGTTTTGATTTGCATAATGTTTTTTCTTTAAGAAACAGAAAGTAAGAGATATTACTTCAACTCTAAATACAATTATAGCTCTAATGTGAAGGTTTAAACACAATATTTAAGATAAAAATATGACAAAGATAACAGAAAAAATATTAAAAACAATATCACAACATCAAGAGACATTTCATGTTGAAAAGATGTAAGCTATTCTGAGGAGTCTTCTTACAGAAATAGCTAATACAAATGCATTTTTACAAAATGGCTGAAACAAAGACAAGTTTCCTAAAATGTAACTTGGACTAAAGTGTGTGATGGGTTACATTGATTGGAAGTAGCCATCCTCAAGTATATTGTTCTTGAACGTGGTGTTTGTAAATTTGAAGATTTTTTCCCCACTCTCCCTCCAACTGATAGAATTTCATGTATTTCTCCCTCAATCTGATACAACTTTACAGAATCTTCATCCAAAATTTCCACACAAACTCTAACATCATTGAGCAATGTACATCCAATAAACAAATGGTTCCCACATCAAATGCTGTTCTAGTCATATTTCTTTAAGAAGTTTAAGTCAGATTTTCTCTCCTCTAGCATAATGACAATTTTTTATTGCTTTCCATCGGCTGTTTCCATAACTTGATCTTCATCCTTTTTGTCTTTCTTCTCTCCGACTGTTTCAAAGAGAAATAACAGATTTCAAATACATTTTTTTTTTTTTTTTTTTACAGAAGTGTCTGCAATCAACAAATGGCGAACAATATAAAGTTTAAACAAATGAAAGTATGGTGGAAGAAGTATGAATTATTCCTGTTTGATGGAGACAAGGGTGATAGCAAACAGTCATAGAATTATCCATGATAGGCAAATTATTTCCCAAGGCTGAAGGCGGAATTTGTCTCATGAACTATTAAAGAATTTCTTGAAACACCCTTATTTAACATCTTGGTAAGAACCTTTTATACGGCTTACCTTCATCCCCTTCTCCTGTAGAACTATCCATCCTCCTTCGCTTGCGAGGGTTCATCCTTTGTCGTTGGAATTTGGGTGCTGGCAACTGGTCCATACCCAAAACCTTATGGATTTGCCGGAATGCTATCAGCCGCAGAGCATGCTGTGGAACAAATAACAAGGGAAATGTATTTTATATTAAAACAACATGCCGCAAAACAAGCTGGAACATTTCACTTCTAGTCCTAATTTACTTCCAACACACATATATATATATTCATATATAAATACAGTCAAGAAGTATTTAACTGCTAGATACATGACTGAACACAAGATCTGGTGACCTATCTAAACTGACCAAATTTGTAATGACAATATTCGTTGACCTACCTGATCCGACTTTATGACACTTACAACACATGGTGAGTAACCTGACAAAACGACAAAGGATAATATTGGGTAACTAACCTGAGCTGAAGCTGTGATGTCCTCTCGTTCCTGGGGGGAAAGTGATGCTGCAGCATCAGCTGGGTCCTTTTCACAGGGATCGTACAACCCTGGTCCTCCTGTAACAAAAAAGTTCAAAATTTTCTGATTCTCCATCAAATTTATACAGATTTTTCTGATAAGCCTCAATTGAACATTTCATATTCATCTTTGTGGGTTTAAAGGCAACATCAAATTCAGTAACAACAAGCATAGTAAGTATTGCTAAAGCAATACATGTCCTCTACCGGACCTCTCTAGCTATTACACTATAATGATTTATATAAATGGTGTCCTTTGGTGTTAATTTGGGAAAATGAAAAGTATACAATTTTCTAAAAATAGTAACAGTGACCTTGACCTTGACCCGACAACCCTGAAACTCGAACTTGTTCGAGATATTATGGTCCTTTGTGGTTGTATTAAGTTTGATCAAAATCCCTCAAGGAATGAAGCCACTAGAGCGCTGACAAGGATTTTCTAAACAAGAGGCCCAGAGGGCCTGTATCGCTCACCTGAATATGTTTAAAATAATTGGCATGAAGTAGGTGCTGTAAGTACATATGAAATTTCAGAAAGATCCATCCAGTTCTTGAGATATAGTGAGAACAAACTTCAAACAGATCCCCACCCCTATGCAACCTAGGGGGGTCATACCCACCAATTATACAAAATTGAGTCACCTTGACCCAAGGATGCTCCAGACTAAATAAGGATAAAATCCCATAATCCCGATGGTCGAAGAAGGATTTTAAAGGTTTTACCTCTATTTCTCCTATTGGGCCCCGCCCTTCTGCCCCTTGGGAGACCACACCCACTGCTAATACAAAATTGAGTCACATTGGCCCATTGATGCTCCAGACTGAATTAGGATAAAATCCCTTAATCTTTATGGTAGAAGAAGGATTTTAAAGGTTTTACCTCTATTTCCCCTATTGGGCCCCGCCTCTCTGCCTCCAGAGGGGTCAAACACACCGTTTATACATAATTGAGTCCCTTTTGCCTAAGGATGCTCCAGACCCACCGTTTATACAAAATTGGTTCTCCTTTACCCAAGGATGCTCCACACCAAATATGGACCAAATCCTTTCATTCCTACAGACGATAATTTTAAAGAATAATTTGCTATGTTTCCCCTATTGGGCCCCGCCTCTCAGGCCCCTGGGGGGCCAGACCCACAGTTTATACATAATTGGTCCCCCTTCACCCAAGGATGCTTCAGAACAAATATGGAACAAATCTTTTTATTCCTACAGAAGAAAAAGGATTTTAAAGAATTTGCTATATTTCCCCAATTGGGCCCCACCCCTCAGCCCCCAGACCCACCGTTTATACAAAATTGGTTCCCCTTTACCCAAGGATGCTCCACACCAAATATGGACCAAATCCTTTCATTCCTACAGAAGAAGAAGGATTTTAAAGAATTTGTTATATTTCCCGTTTGGCCCCGCCCCTCAGGCCCCTGGGGGGCCACACCAATGGTTTATACAAAATTGGTTCCCCTTCTCCCAAGGATGCTTCAGACCAAATATGGAACAAATCCTTTCATTCCTACAGAAGAAGGATTTTAAAGAATTTGTTATATTTCCCCTGTTTGGCCCCGCCCCTCAGCCCCCAGGGAGGGCCAGAGCTTCGGTTTATACAAAATTGGTTCCCCTTCACCCAAGAATGCTTCAGACCAAATATGGAACAAATCCTTTCATTCCTACAGAAGAAGAAGGATTTTAAAGAATTTGCTATATTTCCCCAATTGGGCCCCACCCTTCAGTCCCCAGGGGGGGCCAGACCCACCATTTATACAACATTTGTTCCCCTTCCCCCAAGGATGTTTTTGACCAAATTTGGTTATAATCTGCTCAGACAGTCATGACAAGTAGCGTTTTAAAGGAAAAGTTGACGGACGGACGACGGAGCGGTATGGCATAAGCTCACCATGGTCCTTAAGGATTGAAAACATTGACCTCAAATTCCTCTATTTTTCACTATCTCTCTGCCCCCAGGGTGGGGGGACATCGTCTGTTGATACAAAATTGAGTCCACATTACTGCAGGATGCTCCAGGCCAAATTTTGTCAAAATCCATTGAGATGATCAGGACATTATGCTGTTCAGGACAAGTAGCAATTCAAAGATAAAAAGTTGATGGACAAAAGTCGCTATGCCACAGCATAAGCTCAATGCTTCTTTGGACAAGTTGAGCTAATCAATATATATCTGGTGTCCCATACAGTTTGACCAAACATTGTGACAGTCACATGTTTGTTTCAGTTGCATGGCTATTTATGTCCCTGATTATACAAAACTGATGACATGGTCAGGTCAACAATTTTGTCAAACTCAGGTAATGATGATTTAATTTTCATTTCAATCACCACAAACAACATCACACAATCTAGAAACCATATCTCCTACATCATCAGACAATCTAGACACTATGTCTGACAACATAACACAATCTAGATATACCTCCTACAACATCACACAATCTAGATACCACACCTCCTACAACATCACACATCTAGATACCACACCTCCTACAACATCACACAATCTAGATACCACACCTACAACATCACACAAACAAGATACCACACCTCCTACAACATCACACAGTCTAGAAACCGTACCTCCTACATGATCACACAATATAGATGCCATACTTACTACAACATCACATTATCTAGAATGCTAATTTAACAATAGGCCCTGAGGGCTTGCAATTGGTTCATTTCTGAATAATTAAGCAACTATCTGAAAATTTTCACAATGACTCCCGATGGGGACCTGCCTGTCTGCACAAAGGTCCCGGGAGCACACACTCTGTTTATACAAAATTAAGTCCCTACACTCTTGCAAATAATACTCTATACCAAATTTGGTTTAAATCCCTCCAATGTTACTGAAGGAAAAGGATTAAAAACATTGACCTCTAATTCCTCTATTTTTCACTATCTCTCTGCCCCCAGTGATACAAAATTGAGTCCACATTACCGCAGGATGCTCCAGGCCAAATTTTGTCAAAATCCACTGAGCTGATCAGGACATTATGCTGTTCAGGACAAGTAACAATTCAAAGATAACAAGAGGCTGTATCGCTCACCTGAATATAATTAAAGTAATTGGTATGAAGCAAAGATATAGCACTCCATGGTAGGTGCTGTTAGTACATATGAAATTTCAAAAAGATCCATCCAGTACTTGAGATATAGAGAACAAACTTCAAACAGAGCCCCACCCCTATGCCCCTACGGGGGTCATACCCACCAATTATACAAAATTGAGTCACTGTCACCCAGGGAGGCTACACACTAAATAAGGATAAAATCCCT
>NW_018404943.1:500745-513515 GCF_002113885.1 Mizuhopecten yessoensis | reverse complement strand
TACTGAAGGAAAAGGATTGAAAACATTGACCTCTAATTCCTCTATTTTTCACTATCTCTCTGCCCCCAGGGTGGGGGGACATCCTCTGTTGATACAAAATTGAGTCCACATTACCGCAGGATTTCAAGGCCAAATTTTGTCAAAATCCACTGAGCTGATCAGGACATTATGCTGTTCAGGACAAGTAGCAATTCAAAGATAACAAGAGGCCCAGAGGGCCTGTATCGCTCACCTGAATATAATTAAAGTAATTGGTATGAAGTAAAGATATAGCACTCCATGGTAGGTGCTGTTAGTACATATGAAATTTCAAAAAGATCCATCCAGTACTTGAGATATAGAGAACAAACTTCAAACAGAGCCCCACCCCTATGCCCCTACGGGGGTCATACCCACCAATTATACAAAATTGAGTCACTGTCACCCAGGGAGGCTACACACTAAATAAGGATAAAATCCCTTAATCCTGATGGTCTGAAAAGGATTTTAAAGGTTACTTCTATTTTCCCTATTGGGCCCCACCTCTCTGCCTACAGCGGGGTCAGACACACCGTTTATACAAAATTGGTTCCCCTTCACCCAAGAATTCTTCAGACCAAATATGGACAAAATCCTGCCATTCCTACTGAAGAAGAAGGATTTTGAAGATTTATGTCTTCTTCCCCTATTGGGCCCCACCCCTCAGGTCCCAGGGGGGCCACACCCACCGTTTATACAAAATTGGTTCCCAACTACCCAATGATGCTCCACACCAAATATGGACCAAATCCTTTCATTCCTACAGAAGAAGAAGGATTTTAAAGAATAATTTGCTATATTTCCCCTATTGGGCCCCGCCCCTCAGGCCCTTGGTGAGCCAGACCCAAGGTTTATACAAAATTGATTCCATTTCACCAAAGGATGCTTCAGACCAAATATGGAACAAATCCTTCCATTCCTACAGAAGAAGAAGGATTTTAAAGAATTTGCTATATTTCCCCTATTGGGCGCCGCCCCTCAGCCCCCAGGGGGGCCAGACCCACCATTTATACAAACTTGTTCCCCTTCCCCAAAGAATGCTTCTGACCAAATATGGACCAAATCCTTTCATTCCTACAGAAGGATAAGGATTTTAAAGAATAATTTGCTATATTTCCCCTATCGGGCCCTGCCCCTAAGCCCCCAGGGGGGCCAGACCCACCATTTATACAAACTTGTTCCCCTTCCCCAAAGAATGCTTCTGACCAAATATGGACCAAATCCTTTCATTCCTATAGAAGAAGAAGGATTTTAAAGAATTTGCTATATTTCCCCTATTGGCCCCTGCCCCTCAGCCCCTCAGGGGGGCCAGAACCACCATTTATACAAACTTTGTTCCCCTTCCCCAAGGATGCTTCTGACCAAATCTGGACCAAATCCTTTCATTCCTACAGAAGAAGAAGGATTTTAAAGAATAATTTGCTATATTTCCCCTATTTGGCCCCGCCCCTCAGGCCCCTGGGGGGCCAGACCCACCATTTATACAAAATTGGTTCTTCTTCACCCAAGGATGCTCCACACCAAATTTTGTTAAAATCAGCTCAGTGGTTCATGACAAGTAGTGTAAAGTTGACGGACAACGGACGCTGCAGTATGGCATAAGCTCACCTTGGTCCTTTGGACCAGGTGAGCTAAAAATAGTCACTGTGAGATTGACCTTGACCCGACAACCCTGAAACTTTACCCTGTTCGAGATATTATAGTCCTTTACAATTGTATGAAGTTTAATCAAAATCCCTCAAGGAATGAAGCCGCTAGAGCGCTGACAAGGATTTTCTAAAAATAGTAACCTTGACCTGACAACACCTTGTCCCTAAATATTATTGTCCTTTGTAATTGTTTAAGTTAAGCAAAGTCCCTCAAGGAATGAAGCCGTTGGAGTCCCGACAAGGATTTTCTAAAAATACTAACGGTGACCTTGACCAAACAACCCTGAAACTCAAATTTGTCCGAGATATTATGGTCCTTTGTATTTGTTTGAAGTTTGATCAAAATCCCTTAAGGAATGAAGCCGCTAGAGTGCTGACAAACATTGGTATTATGTACGTACGTACACAGACGGACGGAGAGGAAAACTATAGTGCCCCCCGGTTTCACCAGTAAGGGACTAATAAGTTACTGACACAGGGCTAGAAAATAAAGGTAGCCTAAAAGTCTAAGACTATTAAAAATCTCCAGATGGACTAGTTGTTCTAGAAACCACTTGCCCACCTGACTAGTCAATATCTTGTTGAATATTTGGTTTGTGGAATTTGCACATGGACTAGTAAAATTGGAAACTACTAGCCCAACGAACTAGTGGTTTTGAAAATTAATTTCTAGTCCTGTGACAGTATTAAACAATTATAAACAGGTTAACCCTTTCACCCCTATGTAACTTTAGTAGACTCTACCATGTATTGATGTGGACGAGTCCATTATGGTCTAGAGTGGTGAAAGGGTTACAGATCTTCTTGCTTTCCACTGGTTGACAAGTAAATCAGTTGATCAGTTGCATACACATCAATGTCCATCAAGTAAATTAAAATAAAGAAAGAACTGCTACACTGGTGGAAATTGGAAGAACTTACCTGGTAGGAGTAACCCCGATGCTAGACATTCAAAGACGCGACGTAGGGCATCACCAGGGCTCATCTTGGCTCCTCCACTACTCACACACTTCTCAACCAGTAACTCCATCGCCTGTGTACACATGGCATTACATACAAATATCAAAACAAAGGAGTTTAAATCATTCAATATTGATGACATACATGTATACATGATAAACATACTGCTGTAGTGTTGAGTGATTCCTAAGTCATGAATTTTGAACCAAGGATTACTGTAACATTCAAGGATGTTTTTAAAATATTGCTGTGGTATTTATGGATTTTTTTCATACATGAGAAACTGCATAGTATTCAAGAAATATTACCTCCTGTATATCAAGGATTTCTACCAAATATTAAAGGACTTTTGTCTGGAATTTTAACCCATATGGTGTATGTAGCTGTACTTCAAAGAGATATTGCTAAAATACAAAATCTTAAAAGAGATATTTCTGTAGTATTCAAGGGTTGACCATAGGAGATATTACTAAAGTTCTCAATTTTTTGTGTTCAAAGGGCATTTATACAGCATTCAAGAATTTTAATCTGAGACTGAAATATTGTTGTTCAATTCTCTTGATAAGGAGATAGGGCTGTGGTATCTAAGAGCTTTTTAAAAAGTGACTTAGGAGATACAGCTGTATTATTCAAAGATCATGATCACGGAAATATCACCACCACCATGTTGAACAATAGCTTACCCATTCATTGAGAGGCGTCCACGTAGGAACACGTTGACAGAGGTCCCGTAGGATTCTGATCACAACAACACACGACTGCAGTCCATTCGCTCTAGCCTATGTAATCAGACGGGGAGAAAATCCAAATCAGACCAATCTTTCTGGCAATCTTATTCAAGAATCTGGAGAGTCATTTCAAAGGTAAAAACCTTACCATCCCAGGTAAAACCTCACCATCCCTCACATAAATGTGTTGATTTTAAACTCCAAAACATATTCCACAATAGATACATTTGAATCATGCTTTAGCTCACAAATTACGCCTACTTGATCTAAATTATATTCCAGATTCTTGAATGTTCCTTGATTTGTTTGGTACTTTATCTCATTTTTGGCACAGGTGCTGTATGCTGTACATGCATTGTCCACATGCCAGTGGCAGCAACACCATGCCGAAGACCTCACAACTTTCCAGCCTCATGTATTAGGGACCCTACTCTGTTGTCATGTTTAATGATCAATCTTCACTGTGTTATCTCGATGTGATAAAATAAGACTCCCATTTCATAGAAAATCATTCCACAAAATATTTTGGCAAGCACTGTGCAAGAGCTATGACAAATATTTCGTCAATTTCTTTGTCTTTGAAAAGGGTTCCTTATCAGCTTTTGGCTTTCCCTTCATTTTAAAGAAAAGGGAATTCAAATTTCAATCATTTCAATGGAAACATGAACTACCTCATCTTTTCCCAGTTTTATTTCACAGTATCCAAATTCCAGAGAGTTACTTTGCTTTTCAATGAGATGATGGATGATGTTATTCTTGAAGTAAAATCTGTATAACATGTACATATAAAAAACAATCTGAGAAGCAAAACAAGTCTAAATATTTGTTATTTGAAATAAAACTTCAAACCCTTCCAGGAATCCTGTTGCCGGTCTCAATATACATGAAAATACTAGCAATAACTGCAAATATTCGCTTGTAAATTTTAACGGAAAGCAGACTTCCCTCTCCATACCTTTTTAGAGTATCCCCCAATTAGTTGGACAGAAATGACCAGCATTTAATATAAAATCATAAAAAATCTGCTGTTTACCAATGAAGAAAGTAGGTAAATGAATCCATGTCATACACTGTTATGTTACCTACCTGATCAGCTGTTGTGCAAGGTGCAGGAAAAAGATATTAATTGAAGCAAAACATTCTGCCTAATCTTGTTTCCATCCATTTATGTAATTTTCTTTTGAGAATGTTTTATCAAACAATTATTCTATTTTTTTATTTTTTGTTGGAAACAATTTCGACAGACTGTTGATATTTGTACAAAATCGAAACAATGTCAAATGGAAGAATAATTTTACCCATTAATAACACAATCAGAATCAATTAACACATTTCAATACTGAACAATAAATCAAAACATCAGAAGTTGGTTTCAAGAATCAAAACCAATTCTTTTCTTAACTGGAATTAGCATTTTGGAAGTCGAAAGGAAAAAGTAAGGATAGTGAAATTGGGGACGGGAATAATTGTTACAATGGAATTCCTACAAGGAATCCATCTGACATTGCTTTGCGACAAAGGATTCATTTATCGTCAGAGTATCGTTATCATTCACAGTAAACAGCAAACACTTTCAAAATTTCATTCACTCTTGTCATTCATTCATCACTCAAGGTATGAGAGTTGCCTTCCCTTGCCATCTCAGAGCTCAATCAGAACAGCGGTGATGTTGGAACACTTTGCCAAATATATTTGATAACAAATTTGAATCCAGTTAACATAAAAAACATTTAATTTCAAAACCAACAGAATACCAATACAAGAAATTTAATATTTCACGTTATTTACCAAAATATATTTCTTTAAAAGAATACTCACTTATCCCCATCCATGAATTAGAAAGACTTTGCACTCCACTTGATCCTCAAATTTTGTCATCAACCCCAAAGGAACCAACATTTGACAAAGTGCCTGACAACACCGATACGATGCTGATTTGCTGCCGTGTCATCCTCAGTTTCATTTCATTTAAAGATTGATCATTGCTATGTGCAAATCTGCAGTTCAGGGTACACAGAATTTATATATCTTCTGTATTATAATAACAAACCATCAGGCTGCAAAGTAAGTATAAAAAGGTTCGAACCTGAAACCATTTAGCATGGCGAAGGGCTGCGAGAGCATCGAGGCATTTCTGCCTATCCAACACATCCGGTGGGTCTTTGACGCTTACAGTAGCAGATGTCTCTGTAGTATTAACACATTGAACCAGTTGTGTAGCAGGAATGGGTGTTTGACCATAGGCAGAAAGGATGTCAGTTACAACAGATTGTCTGTATCCACAGACTGTCAAATTGGACCCCAAAGTATACATCGGCCTCCCCCACAACAAACATCACATACATGCAACACATTTTTTTATTGAAACAGAAAATAATGTTGCAGATGCAGCTATCAACTGCTAACTTTTCACTGGGAAATAAAGACAGAAGACAGGAATTGTTTCCAAATCCAGGTAAGTGTCAGTGACAAGGTAAGAAAGTGGGTATGTGTCTATGATAGTCAAATAAACAGTAGATGGGACATGCCTTTTTAAGTAAAAGGCAACAGACTCACCTGATCAAGATTTTAGGAAGGGTTAACATTTTGGGTATGCATGCTGTAGAAAGTGATTAGTAGTTTTCACTTGAAACCAATCCCAAATTATGTACATGTTGGACCGAACATAGTACTTAGGAGTTCATCTGTTTTGAATTCTGTTGAGTCAAAACAGCAAGGTTTCGTATAAACATGTTAACAGCCAATCATTTTTCTTTTAATTTTAGTTTATATCATTTTCTTTTTAACATATACTGCATGGCCAGCTTCGCACCAACATAAGGATAATCACTGTATCAAACTATCACAAAAGGAGGGAATGTTGATATCGCAAATGAGGAAACCAGAAAAGAACGGGTGAGGAAAAAATTAAAAGAAAAGGGACATTTTAAACCAAATAAAAAACACACACAATGGGATTAGGTGCAGGAAAGGCCAGTATTCGATGGAGTCCACATTTGTTTTGCCATCATGGTCAAAAATCCTTCCATGAACAGTGATGGATCCTGGTCATTCTCTGACAGAATACCTGTGCAGGAGATGGCTAGAAGGCTTTCCAAATGTTATGCATATGAAATAGGGTAGGAAAACAAGTCAGTTATCATGAAACATCATTTAAACAATACAAGTAAAACCTTATCAAGAATACTTGTATGTGAAAATTTTCAAATGTTCTTTTTTATTTGGTCATCAGCTGTTTACAAAACTGTCATTAATGCATGGTAAAGCCTTCCAACTTGCTACAAACAGTTTTGTAAAATACTTTGTTTTTGAAGCTTGAATTTTATAAATTTAGGATAAATTAGTGTAGTGTAGAATGATCATGCTAAAAAGAGTATCTTTAGTGCATTATTATTGAACTTACAAAATAAACTTTCTCAGTTGGCTCCAGAAAACATGACCACTCCACAAACAAGAATCCAAAACATGAATCAATATTTTCTAAGAAGTTAATTTGAAGAGATTTTATGCTTAGCAGAGCTACATGTATTTCAATAAAACAGAAGTACTGCCATTCTTTTTTACCTCCATCAGCCAGCTGAGCTTCTCGCATGACTGGTGACGTCAAAGTAATGCTGCATGAAGTCTTGGGCTCCTTGCTGTTCGTTACAATAATGGCGGCCTCCTCCACACAGCGTCTAACCTCGTAGGTTTCTTCTGTCGCTGCCTGCATCACAAGTTTTATACAATTTAGTTACAGATGCTTCATTTTTCCACAGATATATTGAGCCTCTTCTGTTATCTAACTAAATCAATAAATTACATGCGTTCTTATCTTAACTTCTTATTTTTAAAGAATACGATTCCACAATCGTAATAAAGAAGCTGAAGAACTATAAAGAAAGGGTTACGATCCGAGTTCACAGATGTTTACAGTTGAAGGTTTACTTTTCAAAAGAAGCCAGAATCACATTTTCGTTTTAACATAATGCTAACAGATTATTTTGGACGCAAGCACTGCTTTGTTAGCAATGTAGTTCCCATTCTTTATTAAAAACAAACGTACTCCCATCTGTTTCGGTAGGCCATCTGCAACTCGCTCCAACAGTGTGCGTGTGGGTTTTTCTGAACACAATACAACAAGATGTACATTAAGGTCCCCATGAAGTAGGAGACCCTTGGCAAGCACTCCGACCCGCATCACGCCCTTCAACACACGGTTGGCCAGTGGGTCCTCCTTCTTTTCCCTGAATAACAATTGAAACAATTTGAAATTTCTAGTTTCATTCATATTGCACTTAGATTTAGATGAAAATCTTTCATCTCAAATGCAGTCTGCTATTAAATGTACTATGTAATTCCACCTATAATATTGGTTAAATTTCATTTGATCTTGCCTACATAATTCTTTTGTTCTTCTTACCAGATTTAAACAAACTTTTGCAAGACCAGTTCAAGCAAAGCCATTGTTACGGTCAGTGTCTCTATTTTCTCTGTCTCTCTATATAAATGTATTTCAACCTCTGGACATCAAATATTTACAGCATAATCATTTGTTTTAAACCTTACTTACCCCTCTTTGCTATCCGCCTCTTTCTTAACATCCTTGTCTATATCCATGTTTTTTGGATTAATGCTGAAAAATTAAACAAGATCGTACTGAATTAAGACATATAGCAAAATTGTTATTGACAAATGAAAACCTTCATTTTTATGTGATGTTTGTTCTTCCTTAAATCGGCAAAGTATAAAATAAATTGGAATTCATATATAGAATGAAAAAAATATGGGATATAATTTTACAGCATTCCAGAAATTAATGTAAAATATGTTACATATATTCACCTGTCAGTCAGGAAATCTGATACTTGTTTCAGAGACTTCTCACACAAAGATACAATATTTTGTACAGCTTGAAGCTGAAATAAAAGACATCAGTATAAATTATTTTTTAGTTTTTAAACATATGAATTTAGATATTCTCAATCAAGTATCATCAATGTAAATAGCCTAATAAGTAAATCTGACAATCTCCAGTGTCAACCTGAAGGCAACTGATAAGTTTTTCCCCAAATAAGTTTTAAAAGAACAAATGAAAATTGACATACATTTCATCAAATGTATTCACTGCTGTAGAAGTGTTTCCTATGGTGAATATATCACACTTTGACATATTTTATACATCTTTATATTTCAGTATTCAAAAAGTTGAAAAGTATGGCCGCAATATATTTAAAAAACAGAAATAGCATTATACCTCCACTTCATTTGGATAAATAGCAACATGCTTGGCCATCACGTGGCGATCATCTGAGGAATCTGGTCTTCTCATAGGCTGGAACTGGAATCATGAATATACACAGTTCAACTATAAACATGTCACTGCTAATAACAATATTTCCTCTTTGATTTTAAAGTTTTGGGTTAAGGGGTTTAAACTTGGCATTTGAGTCCTTGCTACAGGGAAAACTTAAGTTTGTGTTATCGGTTATACAAAAGCTAAGAAAAAAAGTCTAAAATATTAGCCAAACAGCTGAAAATTTTCATCACTGCTTAAATCATACTGGTATATCTAACTTCTTTATAGGAGAATAGACATGGTTATTACCATGTGAGGTCCACCAGGCCCATGAAGGAAAGGCCTTGGGGGTCCCATGCCTGGTCTACCTCCCTGCCGCTGCCATTCAAAGTACTCCTGGTCCTCATATCGTCGTCGCTCTTCCCAGTACAGCTCATCTTCCATCCTACACACCACAAACAAAGGTTACACACAGAGCATGCGGACCATAAGCATCATATACCCACACCTTACAGGACAATAAGGGAAGCTTAATAGTTCAATAAAATCTAAATCATTTAAAAGTATTTTTAAAGATTCTTTTAATGGATGAAAAAAATTAAAATCAAAATATAGATATCAATAGGTTAGTTTTAAAGCAAAATGTATTATTACAAAACATACTATAAATAAATTGGCATCTATTGTCAATACAAAATACTTTTTAAATAGTAGAAAACAGTTTGTTCCATGTTAAAGCATTAGTTAAACAATTGATACATTTATCCGTGTGCAAGTTTAGATTTACATAATGCAAGATGTTAGTAATAAACAACATTACATATACATGCACAAACAGGGAAAGCTACTCACAAATGGACATGTAAAAATAACTGTGTAATTTCATTTCTTGCTTTTATTTAACACCAGTAAATGATGTGAACAAAGGGCCATAGCTCTGTATACAGTGGGGCATGGGACCTTATTTCAAGATGCAATTCCAAGATGTACTTACATTTTTTGCAACTAGAATTATTTTGGGAATTTTGAAGTTTAAAAGGTGAAATCTTTTTTTCTTTTTTCGATGTGGAATCTGGCCCTATTCTGGCCAAATATCCTGGTTTGTTGGAGAGTAAATGAGATTTATTCCAGAGTGCAAAACTAGTTCTCTCTACATCAAAAGAACCTCAAGGTCACGTAACGGTAAACATTGACAGGCTTTTAAGTCGGGCGTCTCTCCTTTGTAATCTTCAAAGGACAGGTATCAGCCTAGCGATTGGTCAGTTTTTTTATTACCCGAGACCAATCAAACAGCCATCTGCAAGCCTTCAATTTTGCTATGACATATTCCAGGGATGTAGAGCAAAGGTAAACACAACCCCTGGATATCGAGGATGGTAAGAGAGCAAACTCGTAGTACAGGTGGTGGACTAAAGAGTGATCCAATGTAATCTATGTGAGGATAAGGGGATATTTAAACATTTAGTTGAATTGCATAGCATTAAGGTGTGTAGTGTAATTAAGGTGGAAAAGAACTTCACTGGCATCCCTTTAAATAGAAATGGGGTTACTTAGAAGGAGGTTAGCCAGTTAAGAAAATTGGTGCAAAACGAATTAGTAGAGTAAACAGTCCTACCACCATGCTAAGTCTACAGGAGACAACAGTACACAGAACCTTGCACAAACCAGCCTGGATTCCTTTTACCTAGACTGAAATACTACATTTCATTAGGAGTCCCAGCAATAGACCTTTGTCAGAATTTGTTCTTTTTAGACTGATCTTAGCAATTAAAGAGGTTTGATTGAGCAGTCTAAAATTTGCTATGCAAAAGTTATTAAAATACATCTCTGACGACATGACAGCAATTTTTTTTTACAAAAAGCGCAAAGTCTAGTATATATTAAAAACCAGAACTTTGAAAAATTCTTTTAAAGCTTAGAATGGTCATCTCTTGTTATATGGATTTTTCTTCTTCTCTCAATTACTTTTGTCATTAACCAACACCATTTTGCTTTCTCATATTCTTAAGATTTTTCCCCCCCTTTGGAATAGACATGAGCTAAACCCTATATAAGAATGATTATGTTGGCGGCTGGTGTGTACAGGTCCTGTACCCTGTACCTCATCTCGTCGCGCCACCTTTGTTCCTGTTCGCGTCGTCGCCAGTATTCTTCCTTTTGTGCCTGGCGCCGTATCTTTTCTTCCTGAATCTTCCTGGCTCTGATGCTCGGCTTTACCTCGACATTCAGACTCGGGTCTACCTTTTTCTACAAAATCAAAATATTTTGGTGTAAGTTTTATTCACACAAGTCAAGTTTTGTAAAGCATACACATGCTTCTGCTTTGACAGAAAAAAAGCCAACAACGAAATCTAACCAATGAAATGGACTGAGATCCATCATTGAATGATTTAGTATTAAAGACATTGCCTGAAAATCATCGTGTAACAGACGAATGGACAAACAGGAAACAATATATGAAAAGCTGGGAACAAGGAACACAATAATTAAGTATCAAATGTCTCACCTTATATTGAAGTCTATGTCTGCGTCCTTTCATGTGCATCTCCTTTGCATTAGGGTCATTGAATTTACATTCACACAGTTTGCAGTTAAAGCTGATGGTTTTTCCTTGCTCATTCTTCACCTCTTCAATATACTCATGACCTGTTATAAATCACAGACATAAAATATTATCAATTGGTGGCGTTTTATTATATATTATCAAAATATTTATATCTTATTTTGATAACATACGGTTACAAAGAATAAGAAGGTTTTTCATAAACATGTTCAAAATATTTAGTTAGGGAGTTGGCTATTTGGAACAGTTCTGAGTATGTTTGAATGACAAATATAATCATTTTGAATCTTAAGAATCCAATACCCTTGATTTTATCTGGAAAATTCATGCTGCTTTTAAATGTCTTGAAAATACATCGGATGAAAGATTCAACTGTAACAGAGATTTTTTTATTTCTTTCCGTGTATTTTACAGTCATACATTTTTGCATTGGATTCTGTAAATTCAGATTTTATTTTCAATCTTACCTACTCATGCTTTGAAACAAAATGAACAAAACTTAAGTCAATATATTATACACATTATGAAATCTTGGATCATGTCCATTCAAGACGGATTACAGGTTTATGCCAGAGAAGATGCATTCTTACCAACAGGTGCCACATCTTTCTCTCCAAGGATATTCAATTTGTCTCCATCCTCATCTTCCTTGTCTGCAAGAAGCATAACATACAAAGTACATAACACAACAATGTTTTGATGTTTATTGCTATTATCCTAGTAAAGAGAAATTCTCATCAATAAACTGAGGTGGAAAAACAACAACAACAACTTGTGCGTTTTATTTGATAAATCATCCAACAATATCATATTTATCAAGTTTACTGCCCTGACATTTCACACACGTTAAACTTTAAATACACCAGTCATTGCTATTTATCAATTTTAATTTGCCTATTTTAGTTCAGGTTTTATAATAATCTTTTTAAAAGAAATCTAGAAGATCATGAAGGGACACACTGTGTGCCTGACAGTAGTGTTGGGAATCACTTTAAAAATCATGCTTGATCATCACTTCTGATCAAGTGACTGATGATCGACTAATGATCGATCAAATTGAACTTAGTCAGGAATTTAAGTTTATATTCATTATCCAAAATCTACTTTCACTTTCGTTTTCCGGGGAAATCTGACATATGAGAATTTCGCTAATAATGCACAACATTCATACACAAACAAGATGTTTGTTGAAACAAGAGGCCCATGGGCCTTAATGGTCACCTGATATATTTATACAGAGAGTTGATTTTTGTTTTTAACATGAACAGAAATATTATTCAAAGTGACAAAAAACAATAAAACCCCCTAATTCAATATCTAGCATGCAGATTTAAGACTGAAAAGAATTTGAAACTAGCACCTCTGATTCTAAACAAGGAAAATGAAGAAATTTTATTTTAGCACACAGACTCCATTGGGCCCCACCCTACAGCCCTTGGGTGTAGGGATGGCTCAAAATGTACAAAGTATCAAACTGTCAACTTAGGGTTATAATTCCAATCAATTCATCAACATGTAATATTCAAAGTATCATTTGCCATTATAAACCATAACAAATTTTGCCCCCCCCCCCC
>NW_018404943.1:460711-500172 GCF_002113885.1 Mizuhopecten yessoensis | reverse complement strand
TGATTTCCCTATATAAACTATAGTAAAGTTTACCACCTCCCCAGGGGAAAACGTGAGACCCCAGGGTCAAGAAATTCACAATTTTAGTAAAGCACCTTAAGACCCTTCTATCTATGAAGAGTATTTGATTCTACCATATCTGGATCTTGAGGAGAAGATTTTTGAAATTTTAGTCAATTTTACCCTTTTTGGCCCCGCCCCTCAGGCCCCTGGGGGCTGGGGACCATATAATTCACAATTTTAGTTGACCTTTGGCCATAGTGGTTTCTTGAGACTTTGTCTCAGGTGACCTAAAAAACTTAAAAGCATTGAAAAATATGTATTTTGAAATGAAATTGATGATGTTGGCATTGTCCATTATGCTGCATATTCAGAAATGCAGCGATGGATCAGCATTCAACTGAAGACGTAACATAACATTTTATTTGTAACGATGGCCCACACTTTCGCCAAACGTTTTAGTCATATCCAGCTCAGGAACGTTTTAATCTAAAATGGCTCCACACTTTCGAATAAGTAGCCCCAGGATGATCATAGAGTTTAGTCTCCGGAATGTCCTGGCTTGCCATATTATATGTCAAGCACTAAGCCATGCGGCAATTCTATTGAAACGCAAGTTCCGATTGGTTATTGGGTGAACCAGCTAGCCAGTCAGCGTTGTTGTGTTGGACGTTCGGTCCAGTTGTTTAACCCAAGAATGAACACCTCGCCGACAAAACAACTCGCTGTCGGCGAGTAGTGGTAGCAGTTTATTTTGTGTTAACGCTAAAACTAGTCAAACATTAATCGATCATGGGAAACGATGATCGATTTTCAGAAACAAACGACCAGACGTAGACTAAATCGATTAATCGGAACAGCACTACCTGACAGTATATATTTGGTTAACTATTGTCTGAAGAATTTGTTTTGCAATTGATGTAAGATTTAAATTAACCATTTTCAAAATGCAAAACGAACCAGATATCCAAATTACATGGGATTCATTGTTAAGAACATAAAGTAGTTCATGATATATTTTGACGCCAAAAAAAAAAAAAAAAACCATCAAAGAAATGATATCAGTTGCCACCCAAAAGTAAATTAACAGCCCTGAAGTAGGAATATAGGTCACATATTTCATTCTATTATTTTTAGCTTGTAATATACACAAAAGAGAAAAATTCCTAAAAAAACCAAATACAGCATTAGCTTGAAGTGTAAAACCTACCATCATCTGTTAGTGATGCATTGGAAGATGTAATAGGCTCAATCTTAGGTTCCACTTTAACCTCCTCAGGCTTAGCCCCAAGTGTCTTGAGTTGAGTACCTCCAACAAAAGTGATTTTAGGAGTAGACAAGACCTTCTTGGTGATGGCTGGCTGTGCTGTGATCACAGGAGCCGGTTTGCTGGTGGGCTTGGTGGCTGTTACTGTGGTGGAGATGGCAGGGGTACCAGTCTTTGCTGTCGTAGATGACCCAGCCGATGCTGGGGACACAATCACTGGATCTGTAGAAGGTATTGGCTTCCCAAGTCGTGTATGCAGTTTCAGGACCTGCAAATGAATTCAAATAAAACACATGCTAAATAAAATTCTTTTATAATAAGTTTAAAAAACCCCAAAAAACTAATGAATAGCATAGGATGTTTGAAGTTTAATTAAATGTATGCTAATAAATTGTATAATAAATCTGTTCTTTTCACTAATTTAAAGAAGATATAACTTGACCAAAGAATTGTAGCAAATAAAAGGGCAGACTATCATAGAATAGAATAATTTAAATAAATATAGAGTATCAAGGACATTTTACCTTCTGATGCTTGGAGCCCCTGATGTGGGCAGCATAGGCATCAGCTCCTGTGCATGTGACGTCACAGAGCTCACAGCGCAGCTGATTCTGTCCGCCTCGTCCAACAGGCTGTGAGTTGTTTCCAGTTTTCATGGCAGCTTCCTTCTTCTTGTGCTTTTGTCCCTCCAGATGTTCTCTGTATGTCTAAATAGCATAAAAAAACAAGAATGTATGATCAAATATAAATGACTAACGAGTAAAACCGACATGCTGACCAATTTTCCGGATTTTTTTTTTAAGATGGCGGCTGGCGCATTCACATTTTTTTTTATTACTTTCACGATAAAAAGTGCCATGAAATGTGCGCGGGCCCAGGAACCAAGTAATCAATTTTTTTGGCCTTACAACATATTGTAAATATTTGTACTGAACATGGCATTTACAGAAGTAAAGTGTGTGTAATAAATTCAGTGATTTTTTTGCTCAGTTTAACTGCAAAAATACAGACTGTTTCCCCTAGCTAAAATGTGTCCTATTTTCCCAAAATATCCAAAATCTGAGAAATATATTCCCAATTTCAATACAAATAGTGCTTTATTTTCTCAATTCATAAAGAAACATGCTGTTGTAAAATTGAGGTAACAAAAACACTGTGAATATGGCATAAAATAGAACAAACCTGTGGGCCAGCACAGCTGATCTTGCACACGTCACAGTAGTGGAGCTGTGGCTGTTTTGGGGGGACTTTTGGCTTTGGTTTGCCAACTTGTTGGCCCTGTTTCTTAAGCTGCCAGGTACCAGTTGGGGTTTTGGCAGCCTGCTGTTGTTGGTAATAAGATGTGGCTGCAGAGTACAGAGCAGCATCATACCCTGTAAAATTACAAAAATAAATAAAACATTATACAAAATGTTTGGTTAATAAATTAAAAAAAAAAAAAATCACCCAATGTTCAATTTTTCACTTTAAATATCAGAAAATGTAGTTTATGTGTGAATATACATTTACTTTTACACCCTTTTGTTCAATGTTCTTTTTTCTATTTTGTTTTGAAATGCATAATTGGCAGGGCAATACAAATCCCAGGTCTAATGGCTGCAGCCCAAGGGTCTGGTCTGTGGACAAGTGTAAATGTAGGTCTTCTTCCTCGATGGACCATTCAGGGCCAGTACAAAATTTCTATTGAATATCACTTCAGTCACAGTTTACTTTTTTACAACTTATATAATAACCAATAAATGGGTGAAATAGCTTTGGTTTTGTTAAAACCATAATGTACAAGTATATATTTTTAGGATCAGTTTGCTTAACCTCATGGCAATATATTTTTAAAACCCCCTTGCCCAAAATCAGCGGTTTAAAAAAATGTTGTTCTGGCATTGATCGGGACCAAAATTTGTAAATAGGCAAATTCGGCAAAGTCTCTCAGACAAAAAAACACCCAGTATTAATATGTTAATGGTAATCGGTTGTAAAAGTGAAACACTGTTGGGAGAGGGCAACATTTACTATTTAGTGCTGACAACATTGAGGTATTCATTATGTTCCATGTTAGATTGCCACAGCATTGCTCTGTGACTGTTGCAGTTTGATAGCACACCTAACGAAGCCTAGATTTATTTATGACAGCTACATACTATAGGTATATTAAAATTATACTCAGACCTGACAAGGTAATCAAATATTTTGGTATGAACTATTACTGAAATCTTTAATTCAGTGTTTTCAATACTTGAGTGACACAAGAATTTCTGTGAAGGGCAAATAACCATTGCATCCCAAAATCACAAGTCATCAGAGGTATTCTCATATAAACTTGCATTTGTTTAAAGTTTGATTCAGAAATGAAGTAACTTTGAACAGCAAATGGCCTTGACCTTGGAACCCAAAAGTTTCTTAAGTTGCTAGAGTGATGCAATGAATTATTTTACTTTCTATAAATAGTAACAGTGATCTTGACTTTGACCAATGAACCTCATCCAAGTTAAAATTTTGCGAGCTCTCCGTCATATTTTTCAGAGTATAATAAATATATTTAATGATTTGTTCTCCTCTGGCTAGTGTTACTTTGCTAGCCCTGTAAGATCTTGTTATGAATCATCAGGACATGCCAGGAGTTTGGAGCCAAGGATTAATTGGTTACATAATGAAACAAACAAAATACAATCAATTTTTTAAAGGTGTATGGGCAAAAGTGCCAATCAGAGTGGAATTGATAACAGACCATGCAGCACAATGTCATTTGTGAGTAAATTGATAAATATTTCAAATTCACATTTTTTTCTTATTAAAATGCAATAACAGATATAAAATAAATTGAACAAATAAAGAGTTAGAAGTGTTTTCCATTACTTTTTATGGATTCTTTTGTTTTAAATAACGCAGTGATGCATTATTTTGAACCATGTGAACATCTCTCTTGAAAGGCAGAAATTTGTACCCGGTTATATTTATTCAGCTATCCAGGGGAGAACACTGCTTTGTATAAAGTTTGATAAAAATCTGTTAAGTTAAGAAATAAAGCGGCTATTGCTATGACACTGAATTGGGACAGAATGTGAGGTGATGGACATAAAAATCTAATGACTTGCAGGTCATATTCAGACTTCACAACTGACTTTGAAATTGTATGATTCTTAATATACCTATAGCATATTAATAGCAGGTATGCTAATTAACTACACACATAAATGCTAGCAAAACTAAATGTTCAAACAATATTTCAGCAAGGGACGTGAATGACTCGCACATAAGCCACATGAAGATATTGTAAGCAAACAATCAATTTTACACAGGAAAGACCTGTATACTCCGATATAAAGAATTCTATTGATTATATGAACACAAACTTTTTTCTGTGTCCCTTTAAATTTTAAAGTGTAGCACTAAACCATTTACATACTGCTTTATCTAAAAGAATTGCATTAGAGCATCAGATATGTTATACACAAATACACCATACAGCATTCAACCTTTTTTAGCATCTGGGGGAATATATCAGAATGACTGCACAACCTTCAAAATTATTTTTATTTTAATCGTGTCAGTAAATTATTTTTGATGTTTTTACCAGAAAATTATTTTTGATGTTTTATAAGAGATTAGGTCAACAGTAAACACAATGACAGAATTAATTGATACATTACCTGATGTTTACTACTGATGTTTATAATTTGGTATTGATGAAAGTTGTCAAAATCATATCAAGCAATTGAAAGCAATGCAAAAGTGAAAAATTGACATGCAACCATTTCCAAATCAAATTTCACAACTATATCGTTTAAGGGGGAGAGATAATGCAGCTAGCTGTTCAAATAAGTTAAATATCCATGAAGTAAGTATGTCATATGAGACCAAATAATTGCATACATTTAGAATCGTTAGGAGTACAAAGAACCAGTTGGGCTATATAGTAGGATCCTGCTCATACCTTTAATAACAACTGGCTGTACGGTTTGTTTAATGGTGTTGTAGTTGGAACCAGTGGAGGCTGAAATATAACATAGCATTGAGTAGGATACATGATCTATCAGCCAGCCTCCTCATCAGAAACCAAGACCTAACCCTCTCATGTCAACATCTACTGAGCATTTTTTACTACTGAAGGACCGTTGATAGCTATTCTTCATAATATAACCAAAATAAGTTGGATCTTCCTGTACTACACATTTTTTGGTCTGAATGTCAAATATCTCATCACATTACAATAGAAAGCACTTCTTATTTACGAAGCATTAGTTGCTGGTCATTAAAGTACAGAAAATGGCATTAACCAGCAGGATATTGAGTCACAAGACAGTTTTGAATTCACATGTAAAGCATTGAATTATTTTTTCTAGTATCTCATCCATGTTTCGGGATTTTTGTTTTTAGGAAATAAAACATTTTTGTAATAAGAAAGAGTTTCATGCTCATAAAAGCTTAAACTCGGGAGTCACAGATAAATGCAAACACCAAACATTGAAATAGACATGATGACTTGACTTTCCCTTAATGCATGCTCAGTAAAGTCGGAGTGCTTTAACTTGTGATAATAAAACAGCATATATAACGTTAGCATAAGACCATAAAAAAGAAACAAGACATCAGAATTCTAACAAGGTAATAAGGGATGTGCAAAACTGACTGTGATCTCTCAGAGTTGATGTTGTAATCAAAACATCAAAACAGAATATTCATCTCTAACCCATTTTCTAATTGTCCAACTACATTTGTATCAAATTCTAGATTGACAGAAGTATTGTTAATGATATTTTAATTAATACAAGAAACATGCCATATTTTTAAGCATAAATATTTCAATATTTTTTCATTTTCACCTTATTTTTGGACATTTTTTCTCTAATAAAATGGGTTAAAACACTTATTCTGAGACAAGTATTCATCAAGCTAACACAGACTCAGAAAGACTAAGAAACTATTAATATGAAAAGAAAAAAATCCGAAAAATTCAAGTGGTATATTAATTTTTTGTTGATTAAATTTTGACTCTGTGTAGGGTTTGATGTAACACTCAAAATAAAGCAAATTCATCTACTCCTAAATGTAAACACTACAAAATGCATAAATACTGCTGAAAGCCCTAGGTGAGCTGCCATACATAAATTATTGAAAAATTATTAAAAAATTTGAAAAGAATCTTTTTAAACCTGTAAAAACTTGCATTTAAATTGCAATGTCATCCATTTTACAAATTGAAATGATTTCCTTTTAAATATTACTACAATTATTTCATGAATAACATATTAAACATTAATGTCTTTTGATTTTAGTTGGTGAATTCTGACGTTTACCCTTTGTTGTATATGCTGTTGTGTTGCTGGACGTAGTGTTAGTGGCATAATTGGTGGCGTAGGTCGTAACAGGTGTGGAATTAGAGGGATACACATAGGTTGGAGCACTTGATACTTGGACTTGCGTCTGGGCCTTTGGGGCAGCAGCACGCTGGGTGCTGTAGGCAGCGCCTGTTGTATACACCGGCTTTGCAGCAGCAGCTGAAACAGTGTATGCTAATACAAAAAGTTATCATAAAATATTCCAAAGGGTCATGAGGGACTGATTAAAACATAATCAAATTTTGATAACTTCAACTTAAATTATTGATATGTCTGAGGTGAAATTATAAGCAGCAAATAAAAACACATATTTTTAAGCAAACAATGACATCCATTATGAATATGATTTATCTGGAATGATATATAAAAAAACCTCGACAATTTGAAAATAAAATCGGATAAAAAATATGTTTGAGGAATTCCTCAACTTTTATCCCACAGGTGTCCTGACTATACCTGTGAACTTATGAATCACCTATAATATCATTTCATCACAAATTGTTTAGATATGTTTCAAATTTCCACTGTTTCCAGTGCATATACATTTAATGCTACCTGGTTGGTAATGTGTTTCAGCAGCTGTGTAAGAAGGTGCTGCTGGCTGGTAGTAAGCTTTCTGGTCATACGTTGCAGCAGGCTGTAGACAGGAAACATGTCAGTCTTGTCAATGATCATAACAATGTATAAATATATATATTAGCCAGGAGTCAAATTAACATATTAAGATTCTTTCAACATTGCAGGTGATATCTCCTTATATAAGATTCTGAATTCAGATTTGTATGAACCGACATATTTTAAATGCATAAATACAAGGAAGAAACGTTCGACCCATACAATTTTCATGAATCTTTTTTATTATTTTTACAAGCAGGACTGGTTTTTAGTTAATTAATAAAGAAGAGAAACACACCGTTACAGCAACTTGTGTCCTTGTTGTGTATGCGTACTGAGGAGTAGCATGTGCTGTTTGGTAGCTATCATATGCCTGTCCAGCCCTTGGGGCAGCAGTGGCATAGGCTGCTTGGGGTGCTGCAGCCACGTATGCCGTCTGGACAGTTGGGTACGCGGCAGCTGGCTGGGCATTGGCTGCCGGATACACAAAATGTGCCATTGTGGGCTGCTAACCTGTAAAAAATAATGAAATAGATATATCAATATTTAAGTTTATTCAATAAACCTTCTACCTATCACTTTGACACCCTAGACAAGCAGACTGTTACTGACTTTCATCTGTAGTCAGGTTCCTCAACTTATTTATCGTTTTTATTTTATGGTAATTGTTTCTCTGCACTTCGTACGCCTTTTTATATTTTCATCAAATGTAAAACGAAAATGGGAAATTCCTTGGATTAGTGATGCAAAACAAAGATAAGATATTCGCAGAAATGTTCTTGTTGAAAATAGCAACGGATCAGATGTCAACGCAAGTAGCATTGTAATTTTTATTTGCCCAAACAGCGAAATCTACTCTTCTGGACAAGCAGACATGTGCTTTACTCTGCCCCTTGATGTGCCATGCAACAAAGACAATATGGGAGTAAGTACATAAACTCTGGGTATGGGCCTTATGCATGATGCTGGTACAAGTGCTGGATGCATGTTGTATTAAAATTAAAGCTTTACGTAAAACAAAAAACCACACGCATCCAAATGGTTCCCTAGCTGGCTTGGTCACTGTCTTTAATTCTGCCATATTTGCTCCAAACATTTAAGACGTGGGTGTATTCCTTAGATAACATGGCAATCATATGACATAACACGGAATTCTATCAAAGTTCATAGATTTACAGTAATGTATCAAAATCCTTTCCAGTTAAATTATTATTAAAATCTGTCTTTTTATGTTTAACATAGGTTCAGAATTTCTTCATAAAACTATATTCACTCTCATTGGGTTTTGGAACAACTATGTCCTCTTTGTAACCCCAGTATGACTGTCTAATGAGTTTCTGGATGTGGTGTTTCAGTGTCTTAAACTTTGTTCTGGTGTTTTCCTGTCCAGCTTTTTTCATGTGTTTGTATAGACGGTCCCACTTTTTAAGGAGTTTTCTTAGATAGTTTGTGAGGAATGTGCATCTTAACTAAGCAAGTGATAGTATCCTTAAAAGTTTGCCACAAAAATTCAACTGAGATAGAACTTAGATCCATGTTTGAGAATGAGTTATATAATGATTGTAATTCAGCTTTCATGCTTTCCCAGTTAGGTTTTCTATACAGGGCTATGTTCCTGCGTGTCTGGATGATCTGACGGGGGATACTACAAAACTCCATAAAGACTATGTCATGATATGACAAACCTGGGATTACTTCCAGGCGTTGGACCTGATTTGGAAAGTTTGTCATGAGTAAGTCAAGCGTGTTGTTTTTCCGAGTTGGTTTCTGTACTAGTCGAGTCAGCCCAAGTTCATCCAACAAATTTTCAAAATCATATAATGTATCTTATGGTGAATAGTATTTGGTTTTAAAGATCTGGTCTCCCAGTCCCAACCAGGGAGTATAAAGTCACGTGTACTGCCAACTATAAGTGGCATTGTTGATTTGTGAGGCACGCCCAAGGGATGTTTCCAGCCACTGTTGACTCTCTTCCTTAGAAGTTTTGGGATTGTAATAGGAACAAATGTATAGGGTCTTATTACCAATGATTTCGACCTTGGCCCATATCATTTCGCAATTATCTGATGGTATTAGTTCCTTTTCTTCATCGCTGATGTAGTCTGTTTAATTGTGATTAGAACGCCTCCTTCTTTATCACCCTCTTTTTTCTTTCCATCATTTCTAAATATCTTATAATGTGGTGGGAAAATTTCTGAGTCTTTGATATTAGTATTGAGCAATGTATCATAGTAAAAGTATCTGTGTCAATGACTACGTCAGGTTTTGTGCTATCTAGGACATTTAGAAACAGATGTTGTTTGTTTTTAATTGATTGAAAGTTAACATTTTAGAATGCTTAGTTGGGCGCTCTGTTTTTTTTACCTGGACTTTTAGATTTCCTGATTCATTGAGGTGGAAGACCTTGTCATCTTATTTTAATTTACACTATATCAGTGTATATTTAATACATCAATTTTTACTCTTTTGCTATATTAGCATGTATGTACATTACACTTGTAGTGCTGTAACCCTCCTATTAAATAGCAACACCTGTGTGATATGCAGATGTTCACTATTATCTCATTACATCATTTTTAGTATAGTACTTTAAATTAAGTGCCTGTGCATAATATGCTATGTTATTGTATGTTTTACTCGCCGACTATGTGCTAGCTTTCTGTGTAGTGTATCGCTTGTTTGTTGTTTTCTGTTTGCTTTTTATTTTGTTTGTCGCAAAAATAGCGCACCAGCGCTAATGTTTCTCTGTTTCATATATGCGACGTTAAATTAAGTTTCTTGTATCTTGTAGAATGTAGAGAGTGATCGACCCGACTGCGGCGACTCTGATAACGACATTGATTTCTTTACTGTGTTAAATTATGTTTGGTAATAACCATCGTGAGTTTAACCATAAATATAGGCATGGGTCCATCTATTTTTACCAACGTAGATCATAATTAAGATATTAAGCACGTGTTTCACAAACGAAACGCCATCTTTGTTCGCGAACAACGAAACATGCAAGTTTGGAATCTATAACATTTTACCATCTTCAGTGTCACAAACAAACCTGTGATATGCACACTGATGTAATAAAATATAACGGTACTGCAAGCAACTCACCTATACCCTTCTTTCGTCTTTTGACGGTAAATTGGTCTTTATTTTTTTGTATATATCGTCGCCGCTTTGCGTCCGGTAAACACAAGGGCAAGGTCGTTCATTCGGCACAATGACGTCATTTGAGAGATACAGATACATAAATTAAAATTATACTACGATGGTATTTTGATAAAATACAGCGGACTTTAATTTGATTTCGTTTCTAAAAATAGGAAGTTATATGAGATCATGATAAATTCAATAAAATGTTTCAATGTTTATTTGTAAACACGGTGGGTTCGAGATACATTTTTTGCACACGGTCCGCAGGACTCGGCACTCGGGTCTTTCCGGCATATTTTCGATTTTCCTAATTTAGACTTGTACATGTTTCATGCTTGTCGGTTTGTTTGCCATGTAACATTGACACAACCCAGTCTTTTAATTGTGTATACATAAAACAACTCAACAAATATTCTCTCTAAAGACACGTAATTAGATTAAAAGCCCATGGTAAAGGTGACTCATAAATAAATTGGGTTAATAAATTATGAGCAAAAATGCATATTGAAACCCAATCGTGTGTTCCGTGGTTATAACGTTTAAGAGGAACCAAATCAGCTCCCTGCACGTGCAGATTCACATCTTTTTATCATGCATTGATGTATTTTGGCATTTTTTGTTATTATTTATTTGGGATACATGTGTAATATACATGAACAGTAAAGATCCAAAAGTTAAAAAAGTGATTTTCCCCTTTGGATTCAATGTTACTTTTACTTTCTTTTCCGGATTTTAATTTTCCTGACTTCGTTTTTCACTCAAAATATATACAAAAGTATAAGTTATATTTGTATGATTAATTGCGTTTCTATAAATGAAATATCAGCGATTTCTACACATAAAAGTTGTTGTTAAAGACATTTTTATTCGTATCCGGTACTAACTGTTAAATGTTGCCTTAGAAATGTGTCGGTCAGTTTTTGATAAATCATCATAGTAAACTCAGATAATCCAAGAAACGGAGGATGATATAAATATTACCTATGTCCGGGATAATAATTCAATTTTGTGCTATTTTTTTTCTGAAAACAGGATAAAATATGATGTCAGAAAAGTTCATTTGAATTTATAAACGGGTTTGTAAATTAACATGGAATCCAATGGGAAAATGATTTAACGGGAAAGGATTTTGATACATTACTGTAATCTAGGAACTTTGATAGAATTCCATGGTATGTCATGTGATTACCATGTTATCTAAGGAATACACCCACGTCATAAATGTTTGGAGCAAATATGGCAGAATTAAAGAAAGTAACCAGGCCAGCTAGGGAACCATTTGGATGTGTGTGTGTGTGTGTTTTTTTTTTTACATAATTCGTAAAGAGAATTCTAATGATCGAATTCGTTTCTGTTTTATCACTCTAGAACGAACTATTGCCATTATATGAGATTGATGAAACTTGTCAGAATTTTTTAGGGAGCCCCTGGCAAGCTGACGTTCTTCGACTCTTTTTAAAAAAAAAAATCATAAGAGATGCCAAAAAATCAATAAAAAAAAATCCTTAAGTTTTACAGGGTATTGTTTGGCTATTATTGTGTTTTATGAAGATACACTAGTAAATATATTCAAACTTTATATTTCCATTCGTCATGTAGACTCAATCTACGATAATTAACATTGTAGTGGATATGCTATATGGCTGATTATGATTTCCTCTTAAAATGCACAAGAGCCTATCTGACCTGTATCGCTCACCTATTTATTTTATATGGACAAAACAAAAAATCGAGGCCTTGATGACGATCTCAGATTTCGTATTGACTTAAATGGTTGAAATAAGAACACGTGGTTGTTGTTCAATACCAAGCTGGTTCTAAATGTTTCTTTTACAGAAATACAGAAAAGAAAGTGCTGTTATAATAAAAAATGTTCATATTTATAATTCCATTACCTATTGCGCAACCTCTATCGCAAAACTAAAACTGCATTTTTATGTATTTTAACTCTTAAGTTCTTCAATGTATCGTCAACTATTGGATATTACTGATAGGTATATTTGAAAAGTAATCATCACCAATGTCATTGCCACCATTTTGACCAAATATGGCCATATATATGACCATTTTGACCAAATATGGCCATATATATGACCATTTTGACCAAATATGGCCATATATATCACCATTTTGACCAAATATGGCTATATATATCAATATATATCACCATTTGTAGAGGATGCATCGACTATTGTTTTTTTCTTCTTCAAATTTTACTTCGTATTCCTCATAAGATGCTGAAAAGCTCATAAAATGATTTTAAAAGTAACAATATCATATCTCGGCAGGGCTTTTTTTGAGACAATGGAAAGTTTTTTGTAGATGAATTCTAGCTCGAGTGACCGTTTGTAAGATAGGCCTCATTTGAGATTGTTTTACCTAGTATAAGTCTAGTTAGCCTTGTGGAAGTCATATCTGGCAGATGGTACTTGTAACTTTAGTAGATTTTTTAAAAATAAATTCAAACTTAACACGCGAAAGTGTGATTGTACGATACTTACGCAATCATTATCAATTTGCTATTTTTCGAAATAGGGTTATCGCGCTTGTCCCATCTACAAGTATATTTGGAAGACCAATGACACTGTAAACGTGTTGGGTTTTTCATACGGCAGTACACCAAGTTCCTCGTTTCCAACGTGATAGCACATGGGCCTAGATTACATGCTAGTTTATTTGAACTGTAAGTAGATATTACCAAAACTATCTCACCTACCCATCGACATTCTCGGTAGCTGCAGGAGAAGAGAAGAATGGCATGGCCGGGTTCACGGTACCATGAGAGGAACGGTGTGATGAGGGTTTTTTTTATTAAGAAAAGTATTATAGACGGTAGTGATAAATTGATGGGATGGAATGCATAACTTACTGCCAGTAACAGGACTATAGAAAATCACCGTCGACTCAACACATAATAATTTAGAATGTTCCCCGTGATGAGTTGAAACGTCCCTTGGGAGGTGAAACCGGCAGATGACGTCTTTGGTTATCAATCTGGAGATTGCATTCAGGTACCATTAACAATCTTCCCATTGTCCTCTGTTTGTCAGATTATAATTTTGCAAAGCAAATTTATAAACCTTATTCAAGATGAAATGATACATATTGTATAATCTTAAAACCCCACTAAATGAATCCAGGTTAGGATCAGTGCATGCTTCACTTATGTTGTGATGCGTGCGATACATTTCTTGTATGGATTAGTTTTTATCTATATGACTTTATTCTGCGTTAATATAGCAGCAATGTAGTTAAGTTATTGGACACGAACACATTTTAAACGCTTCATTTCCGGAGTGCACTAGTTTTTCGAGCGTGAAAAATGACAAATGACGATTGTAAGCGTTCACTGTACTTTGTTGTAGAGTATACAATTGTTTCATGACTATTTGGGGAACAGTCAAAACTATCATCCCGAGGTAGGGGGAAGCCCTGGGGAACTGTTTGCCCGAGCCCGCTAGGCCAAGGGCAAACAGTTCCACAGGGCTTCCCCCTACCGAGGGATTATAGTTTTGACTGTTCCCAAAATAACCATGAAACAATTGTTTTATTACCAAATAAATATTAGTATCAATGCTGCATGCAATGTTGCCATTACTTCAACACTGAGTCGCGGTCACCGAAACGCTTGAACGGGGCTCTCGAGGGGGGATTTCTGCGCATCAAATTCGCGCCGGGTAACAGTTCACTCTGACCGGGAAAACAGTTTTGACTGTTTCACCCCTACGGGCGAAATTGGACAAAAGTCCAGAAACAGTCAAAAATGACTAATTATGATTTATGTAGACTATTGGGTAATAAAGGTGATTATTGGCGTAGAAGGGTATTTCAACAGCGATTCTAACATATCATTAACTTGGGAATACTTTAAGGCTTGATTGATAGATTCATATGTGTTTACTTCAATGATTCCAATGCATTTTCTTCGACGCTGTGGTGTAGTCTGTCGTTGTTTGTTGACGCTGTGGTGTAGTCTGTCGTTGTTTGTTGACGCTATAATGTAGAACTGTCGTTGTTTGTTGACACTGTGATGTAGTTTGTCGTTGTTTGTTGACGCTGTGATGTAGTCTGTCGTTGTTTGTTGACACTGTGATGTAGTCTGTCGTTTTTTGTTGACACTGTGATGTAGTTTGTCGTTGTTTGTTGACGATTTGATGTAGTTTGTCGTTGTTTGTAGACGCTGTGATGTAGTCTGTCGTTTTTTGTTGACACTGTGATATAGTTTGTCGTTGTTAGATGAAGCTGTGATATAGTTTGTTGTTGTTTGTTGACGCTGTGATGTAGTCTGTCGTTGTTTGTTGACACTGTGATGTAGTTTGTTGTTGCTTGTTGACGATGTGATGTAGTCTGTCGTTGTTTGTTGACGCTGTGATGTAGTCTGTCGTTGTTTGTTGACGCTATGATGTAGTCTGTCGTTGTTTGTTGACACTGATGTCGTCTGTCGTCGTTGTTTGTTGACGCTGTGATTTAGTTTGTCGTTGTTTTTTTGACACTGAGATGTAGTCTGTCGTTGTTTGTTGACTCTGTGACGTAGTCAGTCGTTGTTTGTTGACGCTACTTGTAGTGTGTCGTTGTTTGATGAAGATGTGATATAGTTTGTCGTTGTTTGATAACGTTATGATGTGGTCTGTTTTTTTGACACTGTGATGTAGTCTGTCGTTGTTTGTTGACACTGTGATGAAGTCTGTCCTTATTTGTTGACGCTATGATGTAGTTTGTCGTTTTTTGTTGACACTGTGATGTAGTCTGTCGTTGTTTGTTGACGATGTGATGTAGTTTGTCGTTGTTTGTAGACGCTGTGATATATTTTGCTGTTGTTTGTTGACGCTATGATGTAATTTTTCGTTGTTAGATGAAGCTGTGATATAGTTTGTCGTTGTTTGTTGACGCTGTGATGTAGTTGTCGTTGTTTGGTGACGCTACGTGTAGTGTGTCGTTGTTTGATAACGCTATGATGTAGTCTGTTTTTTTGACGATGTGATTTAGTTTGTCGTTGTTTGTTGACGCTGTGATATATTTTGCTGTTGTTTATTGAAGTTGAATAAAAACGTCAAATAAAAACGACAAACTACATCACAGCTTCAACAAACAACGACAGACTACATCATAGCGTTATCGAACAACGTCAAACTACATCAAATCGTCAACAAACAACGACAGACTACATCACAGTGTCAACACATAACGACAGACTACAACATAGTTTCAACAAACAACGACAGACTACATCATAGCGTCATAAAACAACGACAAACTAAATTTAAGCATCATCAAACAACGACAGACTACATCAAAGCGTCAACACACAACGACAGACTACAGTATAGCGTCACCAAACATCAACAGACTACATCATAGCGTCAACAAACAACGATAGACATCACAGCGTCAACAAAAAATGACAGACAGCGTCATAGCGACAATAGTTACCGACAGATTACAATCATCACAGCGTCAACAAACAACGACAGACTACATCACAGCGTCAACAAACAACGAAAAACTTCATCACAGCCTTAACAAACAACGACAGATTACCCCAAAGTGTCAAAAATTAACGGTTAACTACATCACAGCGTCAACAAACAACGACAGGGTACATCATAGCGTCAACAAACAAAAAAAGGCTACATCATAGCGTCAACAAACAAGAACATACTGCACATAGCGTCAATAAACAACTACAGACTACATCAGTGTCAACAAACAACGACAAACTACATATCAGTGTCAACAAACAACGACAGACTACATCACAGCCTCAACAAACAACGACAAGGTACATCACAGTGTTAACAAACAACTACAGGCTACATCATAGCGTCAGCAAACAAGTACATACAACACAAAGCGTCAACAAACAATTAAAGACTACATAATAGCGTCAGCAAACAAGAACATACTACATCACAGTGTCAACAAACAACCACAGACTATATCAGTGTCAACAGAAAAGGACAAACTGAATCACAGAGTCAACAAACAACGACAGACTACATCACAGCCTCAACAAACAACAACAAACTACATCACAGTGTCAAGAAACAACGAAAGACTACACCAGTGTCAACAAACAACGACAAACTACATCAAAGTGTCAAGAAAGAACGACAGACTACATCAAAGCGTCAACAACAACGACAGACTACATCACAGTGTCAACAAACAACAACAAACTATATCACAATGTCAACAAACAACGACAAACTAAATCACAGCGTCAACAAACAACGACAAACTAAATCACAGCGTCAAAAAACAACGCCAAACTGTATCACAGTGTCGACAAAGAACGACAGACTACTTCATAGCGTCATCATACAACGACAGACTACATCATAGCGTCAACAAACAACGACAAACTAAATCACAGTATCAACAAACAGCGATCGACTTCATCATATTATCAATAAACAACAGCAAAATATATCACAGCGTCAACAAACAACGACAAACTACATCACATTGTAAAAAAAAGAGACTACATCAAAGCGTTATCAAACAACGACACACTACACGTAGCGTCAACAAAAAACGACAGACTACATCATTGCGTCAATAAATAACGGCAAACTACATCTCAGTGTAAAAAACAACGACAGACTTAGTCACAGCCTCAACAAACAACGACAAACTGTATACATCACAGCGTCAACAAACAACGACAGACTACATCACAAAGTCAACAAATAAGGACAGACTACATCACAGTGTCAACAAACAACGACGACAGACTACATCAGTGTCAACAAACAACGACAGATGTATTTTGTATTGAATTTATCTCATATATGAATAGACTTGTTCCTTCCTTTATGAAACCATAATTATATTCCTTTATAATAAATTTTTAATGATTTGGACTTTTACTATGTATATCAATACTGGTTATTTTGGGATGCTTCTTTCATAGACATCATCATTGTTAAGTACAATAATTTAATAAATAACTTTGTCAAGCTTTGAACGAATGAGCAGCAAAATGCTGTTGACAACGTGTTCGAGCAGGACGTTCAAATGACAGCTTGGTCAATTTGGCTACACGTGTCAACTGCAGTTTCCACTCATTCGATTATAACTTTGCAAAGCAAACTTATGAACCTTACTCAAGATGAAATGATACATATTGTATAATCATAAAACCCCACTAAATGAATCCAGGTTAGGATCAGTGTATGCTTCACTTATGTTGTGATGCGTGCGATACATTTCTTGTATGGATTAGTTTGTATCTAGCAGCAATATAGTTATGTAATTGGACACGAACACATTTTAGACGCTTCATTCCCGAAGTGAACTAGTTTTTCGAGCGTGAACAAAATGACAAATGACGATTGTTAGCTTTCACTGTATAATGTTTTGATATTTTCAGCATTTTCAAATGTCGATATTTGACTATGTTTATGACCAAGGTAATGAAATTGTATCTATTTTACATTTTTGACGCAGACACCGTTCCGCATAATCGGCTAATAAGTAAATCACATTCGTATAACTTCTCAGAACAAACAATTTCTTGGATAACAACATTTTTAAAAGGTCGGAAACAGAAAGTATCAGTAAACGACGCGGACTCCGAATGGACGGATGTCACATCGGGAACCCCCAAGGAACTTTGTTGTTCGTTATATTTGTAAATGATCTTCCAAGTTCGGTCCAGTCAGACATGTATCTATTTGCAGATGACACCAAGATTTTTAAAATAATAAAAAAAAACGCAGGGAAGATAGTGCTGATCTCCAGAAAGATCTAGATACAATGTGTAAGTGGAGCGACACATGGCTACTTAAAATGCATCCCGACAAGTGCAAACAAATAAGATTAGGTAAGGATCAGACAACCCGAGGACAGACCCCCCCCCCCACCACCACCCCAGACCAACCTATCACCTCTATGGGAAAAACTTACAGACAAAAACACAGGAAAAAGATATCGAGGTTATCATAGACTCCGATTTATCCTTTGATATCAACATAAGTGAAAAAGTAAAAACAGCGAACTCCATGTTTGCACTCCTCAGGAGAACATTCCAAATTATGGATCAAATGTCGTTTGTTCCATTATACATGCTTAGTACGCTCACAATTGGACTACGCGAGCCATGTGTGGGCACCATACCTAAAACGCACATCGATATGATAGAAGGTGTACAAAGAAGAGCAACTAAGTGCCTCCAAGACATGAGTAACCCCAGCTACAGACAGAGACTGGAAAGACTCCAGCTACCAACATTAGCCTTCATAAGAGCAAGAGGAGACATGATAGAACTCTATATGATTATTAATGGGGTATACGACCAGGAATGCTGCAATGCAGTAGTGTTATGGGAAGACGCCGCTCAACGACACAGCCGTCGAGTAAACTCAAAAACGATATACCCAAGACGCTCTTCAACCATGCTAAGGAAAAACTCTTTTTCAATAAGATCGGCATCAACATGGAATAAACTACCTGAATATGTTACTTCAGCAAATAATGTTAACAAATATAAAAATGAACCAGACAACCACTGGAAAAACCAAGATAGTTGTTTAAATTACAGAGCTGCAATCATATAGTTGTCAAATTGTGTGTGTGGTGTGTATATATTATATGCATTATGATAGTTTGTATGTATTTTTTGATTCTGGTATAGAGGGCTTTATGCGTAAGTTCTAAACAGGAAATATAATTATCGTATCTTATCTTATCTTATAAAACGTGAAATGGGAATACCATGCCCAGTGCTTAAAAGGTTTTCGACAGGGAAACCATCGAAGTTTGTCATACAAAGAAATAATGTCTGGTACATGACGGATTATTGACTGGGAAATAACCAGACATTGACACAAACACATAACACAATCATGATTACCATGCTTGTATGTATTTGATAGGGTAAGAACAACTTTGACGCTTTATACGTTGTATTTATAAAGCATCAAAGATCGTTCTTAAAGTGGAATGTCAGTTTTATACTATAGTTATATCAGTAGTTATAATGGAAATGTCAGCAGTTTTAAATTAAATTCACTCTGACCATATTTTATATTTCCTATCGGAAAGGAATAGATTACCGCCCCCAATGCAGGATACCAAACCTTCACATGTCTAAACCAGTATTGATGTCGCTTTTAAGGTGATTAGATTTCGTCATAAAGAAAACACAATACCGGTGGTAAGGAAATTGGAAACCTTATTTCCGAAAACCTGTATATACAAATACAATCTGCAATACTTTTTCGAATTCAAATTGTAAATGAAAGAATATTGTAATAAATGATGGATTTCCTCATCTAAAGTAGACACACGAGTTTCTTGTAGCATGAAACTACGCCTTAATATAATGACATTTTTTTTAAAAAGCAGTATAACTGGGGACACTACAAAGACAAGCTATCTATTGGGACACCGCGGAGGCGTCAGGTCTCTGGAGATACTGAAACTATCTTTGGGATAATGCAAACTGGGAACGTCGCATGTAAGACATTACAAACAGAGGAAAGTCACCTCGTGAATTACGTATAGGTTATATCAACTACATCTTTAGCGGAAAATCATATTTTTGAAATACCTATATGGTAACAGTTTCATATTACGAATTCCAATCATGAAATCAATATCGTCATGTTAATTCTACTGCAGTTTCACCTACTGGTTTCAACCCAATTGAAAATTTATTGTAGAACTTGAAGTGATGCTGCGAACTGGTTACTGAAGTTGCCTCCCTTCCCCCATCAACAACTTATCAGCGTGTTTGAACATTTAAAAGGCACTGTTTCTAATGCCATTTTTAATCGTAAAGAAATTCATTTATGATGGAGACATCTCCTCTTCCGATTAATATACTAATTGTACAGATGAACACGAATTGAGACATTTCGCTAGGACTCAAACATCACTATTATTTCCGTTTTAAAGAAATATTGATTAAATTCAAGTTTAAGCCAGCTTTAATACGAAGACGCCACCAGACAAAACCAGCTGATGCATCTAATTAACACTACAAGGGACAGCGTCTGCCTATATCGGTGCTCCGGTCGTCTCCATTATTTTCTTGTATGCCTCCTAGCATAGCAGCGTGAGGTATTTGTTTTGGTAAGGAATGTAGGGAGAAGCGATTGAAACAATATTGTGGGAATATAAAATCACTTGAAGTGACGTCGTAAGATATATTACATAGCACATTAGTTTACGCTAATGTTTAATATCTAATGTACCTTGCCTAACATATGTTAGATTAAAGAAATATAGGCACTGATCATGTGACTAGTTGATGAAAGAAAGAAAGTAATCACGGGACTTGTTAACGTTAAATAGAGACTGATCACGTGACTTGTTAATGTAATATAGGGACTGATCATGTGACTTGTTAATGTAAGATAGGAACTGATCATGGGACTGGGTAATGTAAGATAGGAACTGATCATGTGACTTGTTAATGTAAGATAGGAACTGATCATGTGACTTGTTAATGTAAGATATCCACTGGTCATGTGACACGTTAATGTAAGATAGGAACTGATCATGTGACTTGTTAATGTAAGATAGGAACTGATCATGTGACTGGTTAATAAAAAAACAAAAAGTAATCACGTGATTCCAGCGTTTTAGATACTTTGATCACATCAATAGATTTCTTTCAGTTAGTTTAGGAGTTCATATGGCTATACGGATTACAGGTATCGGGGAAATATCAACTTGTTGTATTTTGGGTGTTTGGAATGAAAAAAAACCCCAAAAAACAAAAACAAAGGTAAAAAACAAGCAACCAAATAAATAAACCAATTAAAAAACCCACCGCATGAAGTAAGATTTCCAGGGTTGAATCAAGACTACTGGTATATAATACCAGAACCACTTAAACAACATACTAGTAGTTCGTTCCCTATATGATTTTTGTACGTTTATGGAAAATATTATAATAGATTTAACACTGAGAAAATAATATAATCTTTAACTGAGAGTAGAAGCAACATCTTTAATATAGCTGTAGGAAGTCGCGCCCGGTCGATCCATCATTCAGTTTGGCCTCCCCAGTCGATATTCCGACATGTAGGACGGCGTAACGGGGGTGATTCTGGTAAAGGTTGCCGGTATATTTATTGAAGGGTGGAGTAACTGGACAGGCATCGTCCATCACTCTATATCCATCATCTAGGCTTATAGCAATTCCAGCCTTCGACAACAGACTCGCAACCATTGGAGATGGATCAGACCACACATTCATGACAAACACGTTAAAGATGTGATTTATGATTCAAATAAGCGCTATATGACACTGATTAATACGCCGGAAATATGAATAATCTATTAATATAAACAGAACAAGATATTTTAAAACTATTTCTGTACCATCTATCTTCATCATCAATTAATCTTTCACATCAGCCATATTTTCCCCAACCTTAAACAGCATTGAGATTTTATCACTTTTCTCATCTCCCACGAGACTTGTAGTGGAGCCTGTACAATCAATATATATGGAACAAATGTTTGTTAAATATGTTTAACCTTGTTTTAGACTAGTTATGTATGTATAAAGATAATCTCTAGAAATACGAAGTAAGCAAGTTCCTGCTTCAAATTTTAGTAAGTCGACACAGAAAGCCTAACGAAGTTATAATCTACTACGACATATGGACATATCGCCAGACTCATCAGCGTTAAAGGTTAATAGAATAAAAATCCATTTCTAGAATGATCCAAAGTATATGTAGAAATACATCAAACTTGTCTTTAATATCATTTAGAGCGTTTCAATTTCCATCTTTTGGCTATGGCAGATAATTTGATTTTTTAAACTTGTGTTTCTTATACCAACTTCCGGTACTCAAAGTTCATTAACAGAGTCACCCAACCTATGACGATATACATACGAAGAAAAAGAGAAATTATTGAACAATATAGAAAACAATATAGAAGCTTAGTGAAGTAAACATGTATAAACCTAACGGTCATTTCGTTCATATGGGACGTATCAGTGGTGCTAAAGGCACAGAATCGAAGCTCCACTTAGAAACATACGTAAACAGGCAGCAAAAAACGAACAGTGCCAATAAAACTTAAAAAAGCCTTTATAAAGGTATACAGGTATTATGTTCCTAAAATAATAGGTCATTAAACAAATGACAGCTACAATGTTACAACTCAGGGATGATAGTGCAGCCGAGACAGCCACTTTATGACATAAACATTCCTAGAAATACTAAGAAAGGAAATGCTTACCGGAACTTAACATTTTAATTTGACAAGGCAAAAAGCTATACAAAATAGACATTTATGAACCTTATGACTCTTTTGTCTATTCGGAATTCATCAACGGTACAGTAAAAATAATGAAATCCTAATCCATGTCTAGAGAGATTATAAACATACGTATAAAACAGGGTAAGGGGAAAGGAAAACCATTTAACAGTTACAAATTAGCAACAATGTATAGAATATCGTCTTGTGTAAATGTCGCAGGGAGACCAAGGAAAAACGTCGAGATGAGCGGACTATTCGATAACACCGACTTAAAATTATGTTATAGTGTATTATTCCGAAAACCACCACGACTTCGAGATAAGCAGAGTTTATCGTAATGGTTAAGGCCTTTTTTGTAATAGCGTTCCTCACAAGTTTTCTCATCAGATAGTATGGAGATCCTGTCCTTCACATGTCAAGGGGTATCTAGACAATCATATCTTTCCTCTGAGTTTTCATATGACTGATTTACATTTATCCCATAAAAGCTATTGATTTTATCACTCCTAGCCGTTAGCTATTGTTTATAATTTAAGTGTGAAACAGCTTCACGTGGAGTATCGTTAAATACTTCAACACTAGCTTAAATGACGTCTCGATTGTGTTAAATTCTATTCCGATCGGAGAAGTGAAACCACGTGTCATCTATTGATCTATGGTTATAAGATGAACCGGATATCAAACTAATGAGAATATATATGTTATGTCCAATCCTGTGACGTCATTTGCGAATATTAATTACTCGATGAAGTTCGTAGATTGTACTTAAGAACAAACAAACTCTGTTGGATATAGATACAAATTAATCATCACACGTTTGATATATTCTGACAATATATATATTAATAGGAAAGTACTTAGAAACCCTTTTGTCATTTCTTTTATATTGAACCATATTGATGTTTTTGTGCATACACATGTATAGTAAAAGTACAATTATAACAATACATTTCTTACATGTAACAAATAATACAACAAATAACTGTGCTGACAGGAGATATATACATTTTGTGCCTGAAAGCTTTGTTTGTCGTAATAAGGCAGTTGTTTATCGGGACTGTATCATTAGTGACATAGCTTGGAGACATCGCTACACATTGTTCCTTACATTTCTTGTACGGGTATACCAACTTAGTGTGGAGAATGTTTCCATGAAGGTTCACCATTTCTTTAAGTTCCGATTTTGTTCCTGTGTGTTGACACTGTGTCATGTTATAACGACTTGAGTGTAGAATTCCAATGTAAATTAGGTAACAAGCTAAAATAAACTCTGTAAAAAACAACATTGTTGCCTGACTTATCACGAGTTGATCTTATAACACGTAAAATTGATTCTAATATCATTTTGTTTATTACATGTAATATGAATTATTGCATCTTTCATTAAATTTATCTGGTGGACGTTGCATTTGGGAAAATAAAAAACCCGGCATTTGGTCATATTGCCAAAGTGCTAGCAGAGCAAATCAGCAACATATAACTTAAAAAGCAGGCTAAAATACGAACAAAGAAAAGAAAGAAATACAAGGAGGGTAGCATCAGGTGTTCCGGAAGGGTAAGCGGTTTCTTTATTGCACACATCATCGAACATACCTTGTATTTCCCTGTCAGACAAGCTTATCAAATTTGATCCTTTGTTTTGAAAATATAAAAAAATACGCTGACTCTGGATGCAACCGACATATTTTAAATGTCAATGGTACGGCATTATTTATACATCAAATCAAGTAAGCAGAGAAAAGTCATGCGCTTTTTAGTCGATATTGTAGATACTAGATGAATCATTTTTGCACAACACATAACACCAAAATAATAAACCATAATAACGTATTATGGTATAATCATTATCAATAACATTGCAAGTGTCAAAACGCAATTTGTTAAACATTGTATTGCTACCATTAGAACGTAAATTCTAAAAATAGTCTGATTTCAAAATGGTTTGTGCAACACATTATAGATAGATTAGACATTCATGTTAACAACACTGCCCTGGGGAATTACCACGATATGGTGGCATCTTTTCACATTACACTTTATACTAAATTCAATTCGGTTCATTATAATTCTTGTGATTGTCATTTTAAGTATGATTTAGTGGTTTATAACATGTAGGCTATAGACATACACTTATGAACTAATATGAAACTTGCATTAACACAATAACTCAACATAACAAATTACGCACGTGAGGTGCATGCAATCCACATCCACGACAAAACGTTTGATACATTAAAGAAATTCTGAAGAAAAGGAAATGCATAGAGCAGGTAATACGAATATATATATATAAAAAAAACACTGATGCTATATTTTGTCAAACAAATTTATACATGATACACAATTTATCATCAATAAAGCGAACATTGGAATGCTTTGATGATGCTTAAATTTAGTAAACGATACAGTTGTTATACTGCATGTGTTTGTTGGATATGAATGTAATAGATGCTGTATGAGCGCACCTTTAATCTAAAATGATAATGTTAACATCATCCACTTCTAATCTACAAATGTACGCACTTTTCAAGGAAGTTAATTTCTAGGTGACCGTCAACTTGTTGAACATTGTTTTTATCAATGGGCAAAACGTCAATATTACTTTCATTAATGTCCACGTTTTATGCTGTATTTTGATATTTAAGAGAAAAAAATAATGTTTGCTCCTTTTCCCTTTTTAAGACGGAGGTATCGAAAACTTATACATTCTGAAAGTAAATATAAAACCAAAATGCTATCATAATGTATATGCACACACACATTTCATACATAGATGTTTGTATTAATTTATGAACTCCAGTTACCGTCACAAAATAAAACATTTTATCAGTTTTCAAAATTAACAGCATGCCAAATGACCAATGTATACTCCCCTGCTTCAACACTTGTGGTTGTATCCAAAAATCTGTTTAACTTAATTCTAAAATTCCTTTAACATACAGTCAAAAACTTGAATGTAGCTTTGGATATAAACATCATATACGATTTCTTTTCATCAGTATCTGTCATAAACATTGAAACTTTTGTTTTTGCATTTGTACAATCTAAATAGCTTTACAATTGCATCACAGATTTATTACTAATGTTGACACAATAACAATAAAGGGATGGCCTTGGCCTCTATACACTATATACACTGGTTCAATAATAAAGATAATGATTAATGGTAGAACAATGGAAAACGCAATAGAATAGCCATAGTTCATTGTCAGTCTAATAACACCTCGGACGTTGCCACGAATGAGTGGCCTTGGACTGAACTTTTACACAGAGCCTCGTACTGAAGTTTTACAAATTATTTCTGCGTGAATGTGTTGATTTACTATCTTTTCAACCTTAAAGGACAACTGTCTCAGATATGTGATACAGTCAAGGATTTCACAGTCACAAGTTTTTAAAGTGGACATTATACAAGCGTTCGTTGGCGTGACTTATTTGGAAACTGATAGATGTATTTTTGGGATGGTAACGTGCTTAAAGGTGACTTTAATGATTTTCTGTTAATAAATTACATTGACCTTAATGCTCTTTACCATTTGGGTTTGACTGACATTTAAGAAGTTGCTAAGAAAGTAGTTTGACTTGGTGGTAACGGAGAAGTTTCTGGCAAGATATATCCGGTTCATACTACGCTGACGTGCTAATTGGTGCCTAATCAAGGAAGCTGTCACTGAATACATATAATGAGTGTTGATGAACGGCAGTACTTCAAAAACATACCAGCGTACTGTGTCATGGGATTTAAGCTACACCTGATAAACTCCATGTACTATTTTTGAATGAGAATGATAGAATATATAATATCAAAACGAGTATGCTATGATTTATAAAAAAGCACATATACGATATAACCAGAGTACTATGTAACGGGATGCTATGGGACCTTGTATGATGTATTTTGTATACTGTGTAGTGGTGTTATTTTTGATAAACCTAGTGTACAATGGTATGATCATTGGCGTATGGCACAGATAGTAAATCCAGTGTAATACAGTTGCATGTATGTGATAAGAATTAGTTAGGATTTCATAAATTCATTGTACTGTATTGTGGTAATGAGCAAACGTATGATACGTATGACATATGTAACTCTGTTCGCTTTGAGTGGAAATAACCAGGGCACGATGGTATAGTAATTGGCGTACATATAATAAACCCAGAGTAATACAGTTTCAGGTTTGTTATAAGAAGTAGTGTACATTTGACAAATTCATCGGGCATGTATGCTTGGAATATAAATTACCCAGTGTACGGTGGTAGGAGAAATGGCGTTATATGATAAACCTAGTGTACTTTGTAATGAAAATTAGCGTTCATTTGAGAAATTCATCGTACTCTTTTGTGGAAATGAAAAAACTGCAATGATAAACACAGAATATAATGCAGTTGGAATTAAACTTCATGAAATAAACTCAGTGTACTATGCTGTGGGAACGTTAACGATATTTTGTAGACAAGTATTAGGAGACTTTGTTGGACCCTATGCCATTGCTTTCAGTGAGACAGTTACAATTCATAATGGCGGTGGTAATAATTTCGTAATGCATAGTGCATCCTGTCACGGAAAATAAAATTGCATAAAAAACATTAGATTTCATTCAAAGAATCCTTTATCAAATTTCCCCATTGCAAAATAGATACTACTTTTATTCTTCTGATGTCCAGCTCTGCAAACTGATGTTAATAAACTATTCAAACAGGCAACTCTTCTATGACGATTGCGACCACGTGATTCTTCAGAAGGAAGGCAATTCTTGTGGCAGCTGCTAATGCGTTAAACCTTGTACCTGTTGGAAATCTCGTGCTGTGGTGTACGACCCTATGTAACGCTAATTGCAGTTCGTGTGAAGCAGTACGTAATGACCAATCAGTGACAGTCGATACTTTTTATAAACAAACAACATGCCAGCAATCAAAGAGATACAGATTGGATTAAGTTGCCGACTCTGAGGGACGAGGCGATAACAGTCAGAGATCATGCTGGTTGTATACACAATGATGCAAGCCATTTGTTAATTAGTCAGTTATCACTGGTTGTCAGAGTTGTCCAAGTGGATCACAGATACACGGATAACTAGATTAGATTCACTCAAAGTATATTATCGGTAACAATGCGCTGCCGATCAATACGGGATTTCGCCATAAATATGCGAATCCTTACGAACAGATAAAGACAACGTTAGAAATCACTTCCAAAGTACATTTCCCAAACCTCACTTGTTTTTCCTTCAGTCACGAGCAGACTGGAGATGCTATGCATTTAGGCCTAATAGGTGTTTGATATGTGTTGTTATCCATTTATATATATATATATAAACATGTTTATATCTTGTAGTAAACTAATATATTTGTTGTTATATAACTTCTGACGCTATATTGCTGTTTTGCTGTTTGTTGTTGTATAACTGTTCCTGTTATATATTTGCTGTTATATCTCCCTTTAAAATATGAACTTATTTTGTTAAAACAATTATGAAACACTTTTCCAAACTAACATTAATTACTCTGGTTAGACCTGATGGAAGCGCTGCGAGGTGTCCGGAGAAATAAACCCTATGTGAACGGGTAGATGACTCTGTACCCTTTGACGTCCTATCGAGGAATCTTACCTCGGAGGAAAAATGAAAAGTTTATGTGTTCTGCACTCCACCAACGGATCATTTTTGTTGTTGTTATTCAACTGTTGTTGTCCTATGATTTTAATTATATATATTGTTGGAACATATCTGATGTTCTTATATACATGTTGCTGATACATACATGTACAAATGCATTTATTATATTCGATATGAGGTCCACATTTCCTGAACTCTGAATAGTCAGTTTTCTTCCAAGGACGTGACATCACTTACATTTACCTTAGTTTGCATGGCAGTTGGTCGCTAAACCTTTTGAAGTGACTTGTTATTTTGACGTCTTATTTTTGACGCGTCGGTCTTCAAATGTTGTCTTTTAGCCTGTTTAAACATTCAAATGATCTGTTTTCTCATGGGCGTACATATTTGATGTATATGTTTATCATTTACGTACATGCAAATGGTATATTTTATCGAGGGCACATACACATTTTCTAGTTTATCATGAACGTACATACACGTTTTCTGTTCTATCATGAGCGCACATACACACTTTCTATTTTATCATGAGCGTACAATTTTTTTTTCTTATTTATCATGACCATACATACATATTTTCTATTTTATTGTTGTACTGATTACCTGTTTTATTGTGTGCGTACACACCAATTATCTTATGAATCACGTGCGTACATACTTATTGGCAATTTTATCATGTGCTTACATATCAATTGTTTATTTATATTGTGCCTGAATGCTAATAGTCCTTTCCTTTAATCTGCTCTTACATGGAGTGTTAGCATCATTTACGCATGATTAACATTTGTATGAGAATGGGTGGGATTATATATTCCTATTCATCTTCGCTCGTTGTATTTCTACGATTGGTCCCTCCGTACAATTTATCATCGCTCTAAGAGAGTAACATTCGTGCGAATACCGTTAATGTATACCAATACAATTATGCATTTATTATGGTTACTTTTAATCCTAAGCTCTTTTACAATTTTTGCTAATTGCTACTTAAGTTGTAGATACTTTAAACAATAGACATATGAACTGCCACAACGGTTCCAGAAGGTCAAACAGTCATCAGTATGGAATTCCGTAGGGTTCGGGCAATGTCTATGAAAGCGATGAGAGTATTGGGAAACGGTGGCGGGGATCCATATAACATAGGAGCTATATGAATGATCACCCCCAAAGGTAGACATGTTTTGATTTCAGAGGCAGCTTTATGGTCTACTGAGAAAATGTTTTACAAAGAAGGAGAATTGTCACTTAAGTGAGACAGAAGATGTACGCTATAGTATATAGCTCAGCCCACAAGGTCCATAGTCATCGACCAAATATTGCGTTATCTTGGTTTCGTATAGAAATTTTGGAATATTGATTATTGTGTTCTCAACGTCCTCAAATAACCAAAATGCAAAATAACATCTATATCACGTTCAGGCGTGCTTGAAGAGCTGAGATTAAACTTGTCAATAAGATTTTTACACTATATATTCAAAATACTTTGAACAATTTGAATGGATTGCCGAAACAAAGACGGTTGCTAGACCGAGATATACCAGAAAGAAAGAAAAATTGGCAGGAAAAATCAAAATCACTGCTTTTTAAGCCTTTGAATAAAAGGAAACACAGATCTTTAAACACATAAATGAGACGAAAGACAGGGAGATAAACAAGAATATCTGCATTAATGATGAACCAGTGAAAGCTGAAAGGGAACAAACAATCTAAGAGGCAGAGAAAAAACTGAAAGAAAAACAAGATTTCCCAGCTTATATGCATGCTTGCATATTTAGACATCCTTCCATACAATTAAGATGAATTCAAATGTATTCCTGGAGAAGTTTAATATCACTGGATACGTGGAAGATGCCTTGAAACAAGAAAAGACGTAAGAACCAGGAGCAAAGTTTTAGACTAAGTTTTAGACTAAGTAAGAACATGTAAAATATATATTTCCCAAGGGAAGTTAATAACGACTGACAGAATTTCTCAGGCTTTAAAACAAAACAAAAAATACACGCAAAAAGATATACGATCAATAACACTGATCTTTACTACAATATATAACATATAATACAAACAATTCGTTTGCAATTGATGTTTCACTACGACCGTTCCGTTTTTAAAGAAACTTAAGGATTTTTTTGGGGTCTCAGAGTGACGGACTAGATGTGGCATCTAGGCAATGCACTCCGTGTAGCTATGCCTATAGCGATAGTGACATACGCATATAATATCCGTTAACCGAAGCATACATAATCAAACTGATTAAGTTAATATAAACGTATGAAATTAAACTGACGCACTTCCACTCAGCACATTTGCTAAATTGGACGAATTTAATACTATGTTTTTGTTTTAACCGCTCTATGTGGTGTACTTTTGAATAGCCTCTGCTGGGAATTCCCCCTTTTCGGGCCCCCGTGTTTCAAGTGATTTTACACGTCAAGTGTACGCACAAGACACCTGGGAGTATTTGGTATTTCCTCTCAACAAGGTTTTTGCCACATTCGCGAATCTTTACGTGGTGAAGTTTGGCATGTGTCAGCCCCCAATGAAATGTATTGATCTTTGATATGTACTGTAACTGTAACATAATCCAAGTAAATCCTTTCTTCCATGGAGTACATTTTTGTCTTCTCCCGTAAATAAAACAAAGGAAAGAAGAAAATGGAAGGAAAGCCTACACACACAAAGACAGAATATACTAGCTTGCCTGTCCAATAGAACATTCCAACGGAGTACATTTTCATCAACATTCTATCGAGGGATTTTTGTATAGGCTTTGCCTGTTGCCCAATTCCCATTAAATCTGATTGATTTAATAAAATATTTTGAAATGAAAAATTCGCACGTAGGAGATATATTGCGAGTACTAACACAATATAGCGGTTAGGTACGTCAAATTGCGAAAACTTGAGACTTACCAGGAACTAAACGCCCTTCCTACATCAGGGAATTTATTCTATTGAGAATACAACTTTTTGCTTATCTTTCTCATTGAAATGTTATTTTTTCCTCCTTTGTATTACAGACTCATTACTTTGGTAAGCTAATGGTGGTAGAAATATGTTTGACTTTCCTTAAAAGCAGCATTTATTTGGCTGATGTATATACTTCGTTTTACGTATTAAATCAAAATAGAACTACAAATGTAATATTAGTGCCTACAGCTAGAACGACAGTACATTACATTACACAAATTATCTTGTCTTCCTGGTATCATCCGAGCAATGCCTAAACTAGTCTTTAAATTATTTAAACTCCCTAAGGTAACGGGTAAAATATAGGCATTTCCTGCACCACATATGGTACAGTCGAATCTAAAGATGTATTTAGGTTACCAATGCTCTGGGACACGCAGACTAAATCTGTAATAATAGTAGACAATGGAATCTCATATCGTACTGTAAACACAAAAAATTAGAACGTGCACCGCGTTTATCTTTTGTAATACGATTTCATTGGCGATGATATCGGTAAAAATATTCAACTTGCAAATGTGCGAGTTTAAACATAAAGCAACCCTTAATACAAACATAATTTAACCAAGATAGAAAACACTGCCTGCATCAGGCGGTTGACTCTGCAGACGGTCTGTTGGTCCCCGAAGTTGGCCGTAGCTTTGTAGTTGGAATTTAGTCTACCACCGTTTATATGAAATACCAGTTTCAGAAGGGATTACCTGTTGTGGCTAAAATATGTACATTTGTAACGTTACGAGTGGGTTATATAGAAACGTTTTCCTTTATGTTTTTCTACCTGTACCTATGTTTTGGAACACATTAGACAATGTTTTCATTCCTTTTGCCTTTAGGTCCACTAGTCAGTTCTAAATGAATGAAAAGACTATCTGACACAGTAAAAGTATTGACTTCATATTTTTGGCTTCCTGCATATGTATTTTCTAAACTGATAGTGATTTGATTATTTTTCAACAAGACGCTTCTATAGAGAAATTCCAGGATACTTAATACAGGATCTTGAGTAACAAGTCAACTGTGAGGTGAACATAGCTGAAAATAAAAATGTGTTCTTTGGTAGAGAATCAACTATGACGTGGCACAACATTAGCAGCTGATGTTGCTATGTTAGCACGGAGGAAAGGAAAGTAAACAAACATGAATTAAAATCATCACGTTTGTCATCGAAATTCAGAATTATGTGACCAGTATTATCTCAGTATAAAGATATGAGCTTGATGAAGAAGAGTTTGTGTTAATAATAAGTAAAAATCTAAGGATTTTCTCCAACAGTATAACTTGTGGTATGTTTGCCGGTCTTGATAAGGGCGAATTTATCATGTCAGTGATACTAGTAAAACATACCAAAACTATTAATTAGCATTAAGAGGAAAAAGCACTGGGTTAAAAAGATTTGTTTAAATAAAAATGTTGAAAGTTTAAGTGGGCGGCGATTTCCCGTTTACAGTGAAATTCTTGAAACATCATCTATAACATATCAAGCATGTAAACTCTTATTAACCCCAAGATGAAATTCGAGATATTTATACACTATTACAAAAACACATCATTTAGAAATAGTACTCACTAAATTACCATTTTAATACCAATAGTGTGATGAAATATTTCAGTACCACCTTTTTTTATCACGCGGTCGGTGGTTCTTCTCCGGGTACTCCGGCTTTCCTCCACCACCAAAACCTGGTACGTGCTTAAATGACCATAGCTGTTAATAACACGTACACACAAACTTGTAAACAAACAAACAAACTGGTAAACTAACTGTTGAGAAGTGATAAAAGATGGTCGTTATCACCATGCATCTTTCACTGCACTTGTAAAACTTTGTGGTGAACGCAGACAAAATGAAATTTGCTAAAGAGGTGTTAATCGATGTTCAAACTTATTCGATTTCAATATTTTGTCTCTAGAAAGTGCTGATCGGTTGTACAAAGGATTATTAGTATTGTCCAAATGTTTCAAATACGGTATACGTACTAGTATAAGGAGACAAAGCTAAAATATGAAAAAGACAAATACACTTTATCATCTGTTATTCAGTAAGCTTGTCATGAGATATGAAACATGACAAATGCTGGATGAATATAAGATGTACATTAAAAGTCTTTTCGAACCTTTCCTGAAATGACGGTATTGATATAGATAAAAGACGAAAATTTCGAGAGTTTCGTATATATACTTAGCTATTCATATTTTCTTCATTTCATGTAGCATTTGTTGTCTGATCGTCCTTTCGTATGATCAATAAGTGATAAACTTCATTCTTTTGGGGCGAAAGGACGCAATTTTCCAAATCAACCACCGCAATTGCGATAATTTTCTTGCAACCACTTTTAAAAAGGTACGAAATATGAACAATACATTTGTAAAATTTGATAACTTTTCATCGTATGAGGCATTATTAATGGTGGTTCGAACGTAGACGATGACGGTTTCTTGTTTTAATTGCATTCCTTGAAAGTTACCTAATTTCAATATATTGAGGCAGGTTCTTGCAAGTAGTTAATAGTGTGTAAGAACAAGTTTATTTTATAGTTGACTTAAATAAAACAAAACGGACAGACAAGTCACCATTTCGTATAAAAAAAACATTTTTAAAGCTTTTAAAACAACATGTTTTTAAACAAATCACATTTTTGCTTATCACTGGCCACATACTATAAATTAAATGGTATTTATTTTAAATGTAACCTGTCTTAGGGGAAAATGAGATAAAATATAGCAGCATTTCCCCTGTAAAAATTCGGCAAGATAATGCGATCAGAACAGATAGTTCTGTAAGGACACAAACATGAACGCATTTTGCCATCATTACGTCTATTCCTTGTCCAATGAAGATATGAGCAATGGCCAGAGACGCCTTGAAGACGGCTGTTTACCATGGAATGACAGGACCCATAAAATCAAGTAAAAACCTTCGAAACAGGTTATTTGCAATGCACGTTTTTTTTTGTAATGCAGTTTACGTTCTTATATTCCCCGAGGAACCCGGCGTTTTGCGGACTTGGACAGTTCTAGCCTTTATATAGCTCTGCGTGATAGTTGGAAGTTTAAATTATCTACTATCTGTAAAGCTTTTAGTCATTTTTTGTATACATTCAGGAACCAGACACGTTTATTTTTGTGAATTTAAATTGCTGCATTTTATGAAATGATTATTGACTGTATGTCTTTTTGTTTTTACTGCTGCTATTTATCTACAAAACTGCTTCTAAACTATAACAGTAGATTGTCATTATAGAACGTTCTTTTATGAGTTTGAGTTTATATAAGATACTGAGAACGTTTGCGATTTTCGCGGAGTGGCAGTTTCGCCTTTATAGAAATAAGTACGTTTGCGTTGTCTATAGTGTCACATGACAAGACATATCCTGGGTTGTTTTTCTATGTCTTTCATGTCACTAGACCAGACATGTCCACTGTCATTTTGTCAGGTTTGTTGAGTTACATGACCTGACATATGCGCTTTTGTATTGAATTTTGGTTTGGTTGTTCGTATGGAGTTTGTATAGAAATCGCAAATGCACACGAAAATCAACTCACGTACAGCATGAACGACTGTCAGTGTTTCCCCATCAGATGACGTTGATGGGCGACACAGCAGCCGTCTTGCTTTTCTCTAAGATGCATAAGATATTACGTATTAGGCGAACGTTTTACGTCATTCTCTAACTTTTGGGAAATAGATAAGCAGGAAACACGCCTTTTATGCTTTTTACAATCCGTATGGACCAGCTCTAGAGAATATAATATGATACATGTATATCCGTCACGTGTAATTATCGGATGATACAAATAAATGTTAAGGAATGAATTGAGAATATTTTAGGTAAAGTTATCGTTCTTGGACTTTGGGGAGAAAATACAGTCAACTTTTCATCCATCCTTTTGCTCTATTGCAAATCATTTCTTTACAAATCATTCGTCCATCTGACACTCTATCGTCGACAAGCTCTGTCGTTCTGTCTGTCTCTGCCTGTCTCTGTCTCTCCGTCTCTGTCTCTTTTTCTGTCTCTCGTTGTATAAAAATAAAGATGTCTGTTTTACAAATCACGCAACAGGAATGGGCTGGACTGGGGTAAGAGTTCTTAACGTGGACTATTATACTATCGCTCTAACAGGCTGAACTATCTAGTCATGGGAAGTGTCCTGGCCCAAGTATGCTGCAGTTTATATCCAAAACGAAATTAAGGGAAGGTTGCTGTATATACGAAAAACCACAGGGCAGTGGGACAGGAACTCTTGAAATTTATTGAAAGCTCTCGTTCTGTCTGTCTGTCTGTCTGTCTGTGTCTCTTTGTCTGTCTGTGTCTCTTTGTCCTCCTGTGTCTCTTTATCTCCATGTGTCTCTTTGTCTTCTTGTATCTCTTTATCTCCCTGTGTCTCTTTGTCGTCATGTGTCTCTTTATCTTCCTGTGTCTCTTTGTCTCCATGTGTCTCCTTGTCTCCATGTGTCTCTTTGTCTCCCTGTGTCTCTTTGTCTCCCTGTGTCTCTTTATCTCCCTGTGTCTCTTTGTCTTCTTGTGTCTCTTTGTCTCTTTGTCTTCCTGTGTCTCTTTGTCTCTTTGTCTTCCTGTGTCTCTTTATCTCCCTGTGTCTCTATGTCTCCCTGTGTCTCTTTGTCTACCTGTGTCTCTTTGTCTCTCTGTGTCTCTGTCTACTTGTGTCTCTTTGTCTCCCTTTGTCTCCCTTTGTCTCTTTGTCGTCCTGTGTCTCGTTGTCTTCCATGTGTCTCTTTGTCTCCCTGTGTCTCTTTGTCTCCTTGTGTCGCTTTGTTCTCCTGTGTCTCTGTCTTCCCATCTCCTTCGTTCAAAAATTAATGCTGTTTTATTAGAAATCATGAAATGCTACTACATGTTTATTATCGTTTCACATACTTTTATCTTCAGCATTTTATCTAGTTTTAACTCATAACAGTGTGATTATAGCTGATTGATGTTCGTCCGCTTAAGGAGTTATTGTCTGTTTTTTTTATTTATGGCCTTGTCGACACTTTGATTGAAAACAAATAAAACAGCTCACTAAGATGATAGCTGGATTGTGACCTTTATAAATGATATCCTGGAGTGCCTCACATCAAACTAATTCGGCGAACAGATCTATTAAATTAAAAATCGTCTATAAAAAAATCAAGATCTCTCCATTTTTGTGTTCGTTTTTCTCAGTGCCAGACTAATCAAAGGTAAATGACGCACAAATAGCATTACAGTGCACAAAGGTGGAATGTTAAATTAGAAATTACTGGAAAAACACCAACTTACACGCTTGGACTATATGCTAGAACGACCCTGAGCTCACAAAAACAAAATGTCATAAACATTTTAAACTTTTTCTTATTATTGAAATGATTTTCTAACACCTAGCGTGGCAAGTATGTTGTATGATACCGATATTTATGATTCTTAGCTAGTCATTATAGCTTAATCAGCGAAAAGCAATAGAATGGTATTGTGAATAGGAAATAGATACAAAAAGAAGACAACTAATGAAAACGTCGATTGTAGTTTTCTTTAAATAAAAAATGCTTCTTTTATTGAAATTAATCTGCTATCATATTGCTAGAAAAGCTTCGGACTGTAAAATGTATAATTCATACAAGTTGTTGACAACCTATACCTATTCTTTTCTGCAACATTACTCTAGTTTATAAGCTGTCACATGACCTTAGTTGGTATTTGACACGCAGTCATATGACCTAAGCTATCGTTTGACACAAACTCATATGACTGGAGCTGTCGTTTGACACAAAGTCATGAGACTAGAGCTGTTGTGTTGCGTAGGCATATGTCACTACATGTAGCTGTTGTTTTGACACGCTGCCCTATAGCAGTAACGGTGACTGGTGAGTTAACGTGGATGCCACTCCCCTTACAGAAATTCGAATCGAATAGCATGATCGTCGATGCTTCATAATAAGAAACATTCAAAACAGATAGAGGTAGGTTTTTACCGACAATATGTCGCCGAGGTTATTAACTTTAAAGAGAGGCAATTTTTCCCGATTCTTGAAATAATTGGCAAAATAGATATTGAAAGTCAGTTAATTTGATCGCTGGCGAAAACCCAATATTTAAGCAAACCACGAAACCCCCGAATGAACTTGTCATTGACATATGAGCCATCGGCTGGGATTTGGGTCCTTAACTTCTAGCTAATGAAAAGGGAGAAAAAACGGGAATTCCGACAGACGTCATATTTCTATTCTATTTCTGTTTCGCGCGAAAACGGAAATCTCACTTGCTTTACAAGAATGTACAATATAACCTTTATTTTCCCCAAAACATATACATATAATGTAACTACTGAAACTAGAAGGATATCTCTTAATTATTCAAACAATATCATACACTTTAGATATCAATAATTAATCAAATTGACTTAAATATCGAAGCGACAGGGATTTCCCGTTTTCTGGTGCGCACACTTCCGGTAGATTGTTAACATTCGCTACGGAAGATGATAGACACGGTGGCTGCGTTTAAACTTGTGACATGTAGCAGCCTATCTTCCACCCAATTTAAAGTATATGAATTGATGTGATAGTGTGATAGCTGCAGAGCTAGACGATCTGTTCAGTCACTTCTTTCCCGTTTCTTCGGCTAGTAATCGTGCTAAATGTTGGCCAGGTTCAGGCGTGTGGGACAAGGGGGTGCAGGCTAACTTGCACGTCTACATTTATACAATGTGACTTGCAGTTTCAAAACACAAATAAGTCAATCGACTAGTCATGTTTTCTGTACTTAAATAATATCAACGTGCATTATCTCGAGAATGTAAGGACGCTTTTTTTGATGCAGTTCTTCGGATGCATGGGAACACTTAGTACTAATATTAATATCCGGCCTCCTCTGCCCCGATTAAAAAAATATCGTCGTCAGAAAGCTACGATATCGCAGCTAGGGAACACTCAGAAGAAAGAAAAACATGCTGTAAAATATGAGGTATGTAAACATTAAGAAAAATATGTGTATTTTTTTAAATTGTATAATGAGATAAATGACCAAATACTTTAAATGAATAGAAAGCGTCTTCAAGTGACAACAAGCGTCGACAGACAAAATCTATAAAATTACCGAATAAAATAAGCGACATCAGGAGAGTTGTTGTCAAAATGACTATAATACACCTTTATATCATGAAATTTGATATTTGAAAAGTTGACCGAGTTATGATGAATTGAATTTTACGATCTGCGGCGTGGCACGTGTGTGTAATAACCCTGTACAGTTAAGAAAGCGTCACTAGACAATATCTTTAAAAACTCTTACTAAAGTAAGCGACATCAGAGGATATGTTATGAATAAGACTTTTATTGATATATACTCCAAATTTTAGCAAGATATATGAAAAAACGACCGAGTTATGATGAATTTTATTTTTTACGATTGGCGGCGTGGCACACGTGTGTGAATTGAACTCCGCAGATCGTGAAGCGTCTTCAGACTTTACCTCTAAGATTAACCTATAAATTAAGCAACATCAGAAAATATGTTTTTCATATGACTATGAACACCTATTTGCCAAACTTCAGGTCGATATTTGAAAAAATGACATAGAAATGAGAAATTGAATTTTTACGATTGGCGCCGTTGCACACGTGCATAAAGAAATCTACAGATCGTGAAGCGCCTTCAAACTATATCCCTAAAATTAATCTAAAAAAGTAAGCAACATCAGACGATATGTTATTCATATGACTATAACACACTTTTATACCAAATTTCAGTTTGATATTTGAAAAAATTGACCGAGTTATCGTGAGATAAATTTTACGATGTACATGTACAAGTATGACAATTTACAGCGTATCACACATGTGCACACACATATATAAGGACTTCGCATAGCTGAACACGGCCACCCCGGATTATATTGCTGTATAAACACTGGTATAGCATTTTGTTTGTGGATGATTGTTTTTCAGTTCCATTCTTTGTAGAAGTTACCAGACCGCTCTTTTCTTGGCCCACTTTTATTTCTTATATTTATTAATGACATAGCAGATATTTTTGAATCAACGTCTCGTCTTTTTGCAGACGATACATCATTACTTAAGTCATCTTCATCTTGTCTAGAAATTCAAGAAACTTTAAATAGAGACCTAGAGATCTCAAATACTTGGTCAAAAACCTGGTTGGTTAATTTAAATCCTGAAAAAAACAGATGTATTGTTTATTTCGAATTCAATCGATATCGAAGAAGACTTAGATTTAGAATTTGATGGGAAAGTCTTAAATTTTACAGATTGTCATAAACATTTAGGGGTAACTTTTAATTCGAATGCAAAGTG